>NC_056524.1:183198133-183275007 GCF_019175285.1 Sceloporus undulatus
TTATATAGCACTGTAGATTTGCACAGCGCTGTACATAAAAACATTAAATATAAAAGAGTAAACCTGCCTATGGCGTACAATCTAAGAAATAATAGGATAATACATATAAAATACATAGAAATACAGGAAATGGTTCAATAAAACAGACAACAAAAAAGAACATCAAATAGCAAGTGACAATCACACAATCCCAACCATACTTAAATCAACCATAGTTAAAAATGAAAGTTGTCATCTCATCACCATATCCAAAGTTTTGTATTTCTATTGCTACTTCACATACAACCCACTCATTCATAGCTATAAAGCTCTGTCTCTATATATCTGATAAAGCAGACTTAAGTCAACGAAAGCTTATGCTACCAACATCTCTCAGGTAGTCTCAAAGGTGTTACAAGAGCCCACTGCATACAGTATTAGTATGTTTGCCAAAGTTATTATAATGGACCAACATAATTCCATTTTCTTTATGCTCTTGTACTCTCAAACCACACTTACTCAGAAAATAAGGACAACATTATATTGTTCTGCCACGTTTTTTACCCTCCAGAACAGGTAAGAAAGGAAATAACCTGAATTATTTTAAAAATGCAAAGAGTACTTTTTGTGCTCTTGTAATGTGGTGGCTCAAGTGGTTAAGACATTGACTCTGTTGATTGCAAGATTGGCAGGCTGACAGTTTGAGCCTGAGTGCTGCATGCTGGGATGAGCTCCCATCACTAGTCTGCCAGCCTAGCAGTTTGAAAGCATGCAAATTCAAGTGGATAAATAGGTATCACTTCGGTGGGAAGGTAACAGTGTTTGGCACAGTCATGCTGGCCACATGACCACCAGAGCAGTCTTCGGACAATGCTGGCTCTTCAGCTTAGAAACGGAGATGAGCACCGCTCCCTACAGTCGGTTATGACTAGATATTCATGTTAAGGGACTACCTTTACCTTTTGTGCTCTTGTAACCTACACAGACTGTCTAGCCTAGCCCTGTAGGTGAAGAATCAGAAAAGATCTGGTAGGAAATTGGGAAGCTTAATAGTAACTATGGACTCATCACATTGCATATTTAAAATGAATCTGGGCATGGATCATGTACAAGGGAATATGGTATTCATTTCTGTATCTTTGGTATGTCTTATATTTGTATTATCACTGTAGGGCTATGCTTTTCAAGCTGCACCCATCCATTGATGAATCAAAGGAATGCGTAGGCTGCATGAGTACAATGTTTGCAAGTGCATATCAAACTTCCTCTTTGGACACAAAGGATCTAACAGTTATATTCATGCATTTAGCTCCAATTATGGCAATTCCTTTATTATTCTATATAGCTGTGGTTTCAACTAAAAGAATGTTCCTTACTTTAAATCTTTATAAGTATAATTATAACTAGACTTTAAAGGAACCATGTAGAGGGATATTTCGCAGGGTATTTAAAATATCCAGCAAAACCGAAAATCCACCATCTACAGTGCGTCCTCGCCTTACGCGGGGATCCGTTCCAGATCCCGCCGCGTAAGGCAAATTCCGCCTATGCTCGAGCCCCATTGTTTCCAATGGGGCTTGTGCACGGCGGCGCGCAGGGTGCAACGGGCGCGTGCGCCCATTCAATTGAATGGGACGCGCTGCCCCTTCCACCCTGCGTGCGCGCCCTGCAGCTTGAGCGCATATGCTCAAGCCACGTATGGCGCGCCCGCGTATGGCGCAGGCGCGCTGTATAAAATATCCACCATCTAATCCATGACTTGTACTTTCAATTTCAGGTTCAACTAAATCTTCAATAAATGAAGTCTCATGTCAGTAACAAAGTTGTTCAGTTTAGATTAGAAGCTTATGGTCAAAATAGATGAGACAGTCTTCACACAGGTAGTAATTGTTTGATTTTTCAAACCCCCAATCTGGATTATGACCATAAAAAGGTAAAATCTCTCTCTATCAATGCATGGTCCTGGTCTAATACAGGATTTTGTGTTATTACTATTTGGCTTTTTAATAAAAGCAAAAGTAATCAAATTGATTTTTGCTAGCATTCAGCTATATAATAACTGAGATATTGGGTGTATCCAGATGAAGCTTTTATTAAACAATCAGCCTGCCTCATTCAGAGATTTACAAGGAGATGTCTTCAATCTTTAATTCTTTTTATATATATAAAAAAAGCACTAGAAGGAACGATGGATTATCTCACCTTTTGATTGCTAACAGTTAGAGATTTTTATCTGGAAAAAGCTTAAAATACTGGCATTTTAGTGTTTTTAAAGAATGAGATTGTGTTCCAAGGTATAATAAATAAAGGCAAAGTAAATATAAAATTATAATTGATCTGTTCAAATAAACAAATGAGATTATCATTCTCTTTAAAGATTTAATTACACTACAAGGCTATGGTTACCTTTTCAGTGACAAAATCCTCTTCTGATATCTCAGGAGCCAAATAAAACATATCATAAGAGCCTAAAGACAGTAAGAAAAATCCACTTTAATTTTAACAAAAACTTAATATGCATTAACAGAGCAGGTAATGAATTGATAATCACTAAAATAAAATAGATTAGCAGCTTGCATTTACCTTCACTTTTAGGTGGAACAAAGAGAATGCTTCCATCACAGTTGATCATGACAGAGTCTAGACACAAATATGCTGAAAAACATATAATGGAAATATTTAAATAGTCAAGAATCTAATAAGGACTTATGCATAAATAGAATAGTGAAGAAAGGGAAAAATAAAAGCTCTTCATAAACTTTTCTGGCAATGTATAAATGGATTCAAAAATGTAAGGCTCTGAAAGATCCTGAATTGATTGAGCTTATTCCTGAATTGTTCACTGTCTTAAGAGCAAGAGGTATTTTTTCCTCCACATCAGGCAAATATACCATAGCAAAGGTATAAGCAGATGCTACTGAATGTTTTTCTAAGGTTTTCCCTGAAGAATATACTGAGGATAGGCAATTAACAGTTCTCTTGATTGGCTTCATCACCTTTCAGTTAAGAGTCAACCAGGGAACCCGTCTTAACCCTGAAACTATTTCTCCCTGTTTGAATGCCTAACATCATTATTGATGCCAGAGGTTTGTTAGATTGGGCTGAAAGATATCCAGGAACTAGCAATGTTACCACCAGCACCATTTTTTAAAAAAGTATGAAAGAGAAGGTGAAAATATCCAGAAAGAAAAGTGCTAAAAAAAAAAAGCAGCTAGACCTGAGGCCATGGGAGGGACTCACACAGCCCTCCCAAACTAGTAGCACTGCACCTCCCACCAGGCCTAGCCAGCATAACCAATGGTGAAGGATGTGGGAAATTGCAGTCCAACCACATTTTTCGCACACCTGCACTAGATGTTACCAGAAATTTCTCATGCACCAAAATATAACAGAACACCGTTTGCAACATCTTCCAAAATGTTACGGATTAAGGCTTCATCTGCACTCCAGAAATTATGGCACAATGTTATAGAAACCTGGAATTTGTAGTTTGTTTTGGCACCAGAGTGCTCTGACAAAGAGGGCTAAATAACTCACAAAACTACAAATCCCATAGATTTGTATTCCATAATATTGAGCCATGACAGTTAAAGTGGTGTCAAAAAAATAAGTGTTTTGTGGGTTTTTCGGGCTATGTGGCCATGTTCTATAAGAGTTTATTCTTGACGTGTTGCCACCATTTGTGGCTGGCATCTTCTTTCTCTGAAGATGCCAGCTACAGATGCTGGCGAAACATCAGGAATAAACTCTTATAGAACATGGCCACATAGACCGAAAAACCCACAAAACACTATGGACACCGACCATGAAAGCCTTAGACGTTATTTCTGCAGTGCAAATGAAGTCTTACACTAAGTTCAGTCCTCTTCCCATTCCGGCATCATCTTCTTCGGATAACACACGACCCATACCTTGGTTCTGATGTGGGCAGTCTGGATGATATTCAGCACATCCAGCAACAGAACCAAGGCAAAATGAGATTACAATACATTTTAAAAACTTGCCTGTTGCTCTGGATCTTTGGGGAAGATCTGGAACCATCTATTTCCACACTGCTGCCAGTGTCTGCATCAACGAGGTTCAACTTGCTTGTTGAGATCAAAACAAGGCATCCAACACTGGGCACCTCATTCTGACCTCACAGCAAGTGACCTGGAGTGGCAGCAGATGTGCTGGTTTGCCCAATGTGATGAATGTGCAGACAATTGCCATGGTGCAGGGATGGAGGTCAAAGCAACAAATAGAAATGGGGCATCTGTGCGGAAAGGATACCCCGGGCTGTCTGAGAGTATCCTGACCAGTGCAGACAAGGCCTCTGATCCCACCCAAGAAGCAAAATCCCATCCACAATGAGTGGAAAAGGTACCTGATAACTGTAGTGGGCCACAGGGTCACTGCCCCTTTTCGCCACTGGCTTGGGGCCGTGAAAAGCAGCTTCTTTTCTGCTCCCTGGAAGGGGCGTCATAGCCGTAAAGGGGCGACATGATGATGCCCCTTCTGTGCTGCATCATTTGGGTGCTACGCTATTCATACCATGATGCCACACGCCGTCTGGAAGGGTGTGCAGCATCATGGCACAATGGGGGCGAGGTCACAGCATCGAGCATGCGGACACTAAACTGTGACTCTACCCCCAGAGGCTGGCACTTTTCCAGATGGTGTGCTTTTCAGTCTGTTGATATGGGCTAAAGAAAATACCTCTCAATTTGAGGGAGAATCCCACTAAGTTGAAGACTGCAAATGGAGCCTTTACACCTCCTTTTAAGCAAAGCATAGGCATATGAATTCATCTTCAGCAGCTCCTCTGCAAGTCACTCTGTAGAGCAGAAGGAAAGGCTTGCTGCAATGGACGCAGTACTTGGTGCATTCAGAAGATATCAAAAGGATTACAGACCACTTTTAACTTGATTAGACAGAAGCTCAAATCATGCGGTTCATAACTTCCTACATTGCTGGATGCATAAAATGTGGTATCTTCAGCACTTGACTCCATTCCCAATGTTAATTCTAAAGTTTGGTTTACTAAAAGCACAAAGGACGCAAAGCTTATTTAATAATGGACCCTTTCAGTAGCAGGTATTAAATGCTTCAATAGTCACTAGAATGGTAATAAATTTCTTCTCTAAATCTTCTGATATTCCAGCAGAAGGAACTGAAGAATCATTAAAAATCATTAAAATTCTCAGAACCTCAAGAGGTAGAAGAAAATGATTGTCAACTTGTGGAAGGAACTTTTATGTAAAGAAAATTTCCATAGAGTTGCAGAGAATGATAGTCAAGTCAGTTAGTCAAGAATTTGGAATATATAAGGGAGTTACCTACTTAAAATCTGGCCTGAATACTGAATGCCAAATAAAATCTCAGGTGAGCACACAGATCACTTCAATTACTTTGAGAATACAAAGACAGGGATAAATGGACTGACATCTTAAATGAGAGCCAGTCTAGAAGACACACTAGTTATAAAATATTAAACGGCTGTGTAAGAAAAACCAAATCCATGATTTTACTTTATAATTATATTTTTCAAAGCTGACAACATATAGAAAATGACTTTATAGTCATAATAAAAAGAGATGCAATTAATTATTGACTTTAGAGTTTGCAATTATTCTATATTGATTTGCTGCTACACCATTACACACTTCATACACTGTTTAAAACTTTTGCTTGAGGGTATCTCAAGGGAATAGAACATACAAAAAGGGAATAGCAATGAAATACTCCAACTCACATAGTTGAAACTTCTGCAGATATTTCATCGGTATGTGTGGCAAATTACATTTGGGACAATAATACAAAGACAGCCAATGATAATATTATTGACATCGTAAAACACAGAAAATGCAACCTATCATCCCACTAAGGCTGACATCCTGTTAGTGACATATACATCTTGTTACACATGTAGGGTTAATTACTCACCATGATGCCAACAGCCTTAATTTGCTGACAGTGGCATGAGTGAAATTACACATACACCAAAGTTGTGTACTGCAGTTCCACACTATGGTTGCACAGTGCACAATGGCACCCATTCACTGACATCTTTCATAATGCTGCTATTCAGCATGGGAGCTGTGCAGCACTGAGACAGTGCATTTCCACATGTAGATATTTATGCTGCACTGAGGGAATGCTGGATTGTAGCCTGTGTTTGCCCTTTTGGAATTCTCAAAGATCTCAAAGGTTCTCTATCTTCCTCCCTGCTTCTTATTATAGATTAAAGCCCCTTTCAGAGCACTGACCTTAATTTTAATAGGAAATGAATGCATGCACCTCCCATATAGGTGCATGCGGGAGATACTTATTATTATTATTATTATTATTATTATTATTATTATTATTATTATTATATACCAATTTACCTGTGCTTATAGAAGGATTGATCATGCCCTTAGTGTAAAAATAAAGAAACATATTACTTTGAAACACAGACATAATGAGGCTCTTACCTGGATAATCTGTGTATGTTTCCAGAGTAAGCAAGCATTCGTGGCATAAAGCCCAGAGTTCATAGTCTTTCAACGGTTTACCATACCACATTAAGAGGTGTTTAAGAAACACACACTGAAAACAAAATGTGAATACAAGGTAAGAAATAAAAAGCATTTCTGGATCCAAGCTCTTCAGCAAGAGGTACATTCATTTAATTGTGTGCATGCTACTTTATACAGACAAGGCAAGCCAGTTAGTTGTGCTGTCCAGGACATGGAGGGCCTGACCACTGAGACATGCTAGTATGCCCACTCACCCTTTTACCCCTTACTTGTACAGTCCTTTACATTTTGCTATAGAACTCAAAGTATCACAGCTGTTATAACTTACTGATGCACATGAGACTAATTTCCCCCATAACCTTAAATAATAGAGATAATATAAAGACCAGCAGAGACTTAACTGCTGAGGTTTCAACAACAAAGCATGCTAAGGTGACTAAAAATGTTTAATGGGAAGGATTATTCTGCCTTTTTTTTAACTGCTGGATAAAACAAAACTCTGTCATGTGTGGCTCTTGAGGGAAAAAAATAGCAGAGTGTGCTACTAAGAGGATAGCCAGTGTGGTGTGAGAGAGCACAGTGTAGTAGCTTGAGCATAGGACTAGGACTCTGGAGATCGAAGTTGGATTCCTTGCTTGGCAATGGAAACTCACTGGGTGACATTGGGCAAGCCACATGCTCTCAGCCCTAGGAAACTCTGTGATAGGTTCACCATAAGTTAGAAACAACTTTAAGGCACACAACAACAATAGCTACTAAGGAACCCTCCCAGCTATTAAAAGTTTGAAGAAAATAGGATATACTTTACAATCATCACCTGTGTAGTGATGGAGACTGTTACTCAAGAGAAATTGTTAGCATTTATACCCAACCTAACCTCAACTTCCAAATACAGTGGCATTTCAAAGGGTCATCAATTTCAGAATTATATTTATACCCAAATTAAACTTTACAAAGAACAGCAGAAGCAGAAGAGACTGTTTGTGTCCTCAACAAAACCCCAGCTCCATTTTTTGCAACATGTCAAAATCTCTTCGGCTATAGCTGTCATCTCTAAGCTGCCAGCTCTAAAGTCTAATCTACCTTGGCAGTTTTGCTTTGCACATTTTACATGAAAGGCTTCCTCACCATTCAGAGCTCTTCTGTGGAACAAGGAGAAATAATAGGGAAAAGATGAGCGCTTTGTTGCAAGACATATTTATCAAAATACAAGAAATATCACTAGTGAAGTTAGCAGGATGTAACTTAACTGCTCTACAAACACCGGTATTATCTATACTTAGAGAGATTACCCCACCAGACACTAACATTTTGAAATCAGCAACTCACATGCTACTGAACCCTTACAGGTTTCAGATTGCATCTGAATAGTCATATAGGGTTGTGTTACATCTAAGAGAAGCAACCGTATTTACAAAATTCCAGGGACAAGACTTTATCCTTGCCTTATCCTCAACACACTCATTTTAATGTACATTTTAAAAAAACTCAGAGAAAGTGGTATCTGACCTCCAGTTTGAAACCACAAGCTCCAGCAACAGATAATATCCTAGGATGCCATAGTTTTTGTAGCTTGCTTTTTAAAGTCATCCTTACATTTAAAACAGACATAGCAAACCTTTTTTTTCCTGACTGTATTGTTTAAGAAACAATTTGTTTTGGGCTACATGTTGTTGGTGGAGAAGGGATGCCTTCCTTTTCTCCTCACCCCCTTTGCCCTCCCTCCTTTTCCTCTCATGTTGGTTTTGATACGAAGTGATTGTCACTCAGACCTAACCTATCCATACCTCTTCCCCTTTCACATCCTGTTTGATTATCCCATTTTTTTTTAAAAAATCCTGTAATTACAGGTAGTTCTAAAATACAAGATTCATTTACACTTCTTATTGGATGTAGTAAAGGGCCTTTTTAGCTATGGCACCCCATTTGTGGAATATCCTACCCAAATGGCACCAATATTGCTTTCTTTTAGGCACCAAGTAAAACCTGGATGTTTTATAAAGCCTTGGACCTCCCTGATTTATTTCAGAATATGAATGCATGTGATTTTAGAACTGTTTTAATATTTCAAATCTGTTTTAACTTTTTAATCTTATTTAATGTGTTTTAGTCCATTTAAATTATTCTGATTGTTTTAAATTGCTTACATTGATTTTACTTGTACAGTACCCAAAACTCATATAATGTGGGTTGGAATAGAAATATTTTAATATAAATAAATGAATGAATACATTCTGTGTATTCTTTATGTGGAAACATTTCTGATCCATCAACCCTTTTATAGCTAAGCTACATAAACTGTGTGTTGCATCCTTTTATATCTGAGCCACATAAACTGTATATTAAATGGTTAAAAAGGAGTGTCCAAAAGAAAAAAAAGAAAAGAAAACCAGTTGGGTATTAAGTTTAAAAATGAAAATCTTACTTGCCACTTTGGTTTCAGGCACATTGGCTTGGTTCATTACCACAAAAGCCAGTAAGGAAAAGAATGTACAAGATATACAAGGAGAGGAAAGACCTATCTTAGTCTGGAATAAAGGGAATATTTATCCCTGCATATTTACTATTATTCCATTTCATTTTGTTCTTGACACTGAAAGATACCTGGGAACTCGGAAGCTTGCTTGTTATTTGTAACATTTCATTTGTCCAAATTAAGATTTCACAGGAGAGCTACATAAGAATTATTCTCAATATTCTAGGAAGTTTAAACATACAACAAACAACAAATGGTCTGATAGTAAGAGAAACTGTGAAATAAACACTGATAGATGTCCTGCCTGAATACTGAAATTTCTTCTTAAAACAGGGATGGGCAACTGTTAGACCACATTGCCCACCACTAAGTATCTTGAAAGGCCACACTATCTTCACTATAACCCCACCTCTGCATTTTTTTTAAAAAAAATATTTTACACACACTCAAAGGTTCCCCCAAAGTGTGTGTTTGCAATTTAGTGGCAAAAAAACTTTCTATGGCCCCATACAGACAGGCCAAAATAAAGCTGCTTCGGGTCACTTTGGAGGTATGCTGTTTAAATGTTGCATGTGCCCTAAGAGTCTGGAAGCCGCGCAGAAGCCACAACCTAGTTCTTAGGACTGGAGCACAGCTTTGGCGCAGCTTCCGGACTCTTAGGACGCAAGCAACATTTAAACAGCATACCTCCAAAGTGACCCAAAGCAGCTTTATTTTGGCAATCTGTATGGGGCCTATATTTTAGAGGGTGCTGGAAACCCTGAGGGTCCTCAAATATGTTTTCGGGGGATAGCATGTGGCCCAGAGAATGCACTTTCCCCATCACGCAATAAAACAACTAACAAATTTCTGAAAGTGACATCACAAAAACTAACTGAGGGCCCGTACAGACAGGCCAAAATAAAGCTGCTTCATTTCACTTTGGAGGTATGCTGTTTAAATAATGCATGTGTCCTAAGAGTCCGGAAACCATGCCAAAGCCACACTCCAGTCCTTAGTCTACGAAAGTTTATGCTACCAACTTCTCTCTTTCAGTTAGCCTCAGAGGTGATACCAGATCCCTTTTGCATACTGATTTTCCAGACTAACAGGGCTATGTCTCTGAATTCTGTCACAAAACCTGTGACAGTTTTTATCTGTAGTTCAGACAGTTTTAAGAAGAAGGATAATCCATGAGTACATTTAAGATGTACCTAAATGTTCTTGTCAGACACTTGAAAAAAAGAACAGCTCTTAAAAGCTTCCAATTCACTCCTGTGAAATCTACCACAAATTGAAAATTTGAAATGGAATAACATTTTTAAACAGGTCTGCAACAAACTAAGAGTGCATATTCTGACCTTTGAAATAAGTAAATACAGTGGTACCCCGGGATACGAATTACCCAGGTTACGAATTTTTCGGGTTACGAAAAAATCCCATAGGGATTTATTGTTTCGGCTTACGAAGGTTTCTTCGGGTTACGAAAAAACCTCGGCGCTATTTTCCGCCACCGGAGGGCAGCAGAGAGCTATTTTTCCATTAGCGCCTATGGCAATTCGGCTTACGAAGGTTTTTCGGGTTACGAAATTAGCCGCGGAACGAATTAATTTCGTAACCCGAGGTACCACTGTACAGGAAGTTTTTATTCTAGGAAAATGAGTGAGTGGAAGAAAACTGCCTAAAACTCTTATTTCTGGTGCTACATCCACACTGCAGAAATAATCCAGTTTGGCAACATTTAACTGCCATGGCTCAATGCAGTGAAATTCTGGGAACTGTAGTTTGCCGTGGCACCAAAGTTCTTTGACAGAGAAGTCTAATTGTCTCACAAAACTACAGTCCCAGAATTCCACAGCATTAAGCCGTTGCAGTTAAAGTGGTGTCAAACTGGAGTATTTCTGCAGTGCGGATGCAGCCTATGAGAATCATTATAGTACAAATGTCAGAAACATCCCCACCCCTGATTGTGTACTCTAATTATACTTGGTTCTATCTTAGGCATGCAAATACAAATGCCATCACCTACATTAATGGAAATACAGTATGTGCTGGCTGCATTGATTTTAAACTCCATTTTTGGAAATGCTTCTACATCTCAAGGGGCATTTGTTTATTTCCCAACATGTTTTTATTTTAGGTAAAGGCATCTTTTTCTCAAAGGAGTGTATTCCTTTTTTGAATAGATAAAAAATTATCTACCCTGAAAACTGCATCTTTATCTTAACAAGGTTCATTAGAGGGCCACAACAATGGTTACCATTTGAAAACAGTGTATTTTGCCTCAGTATAAACACATTATCTGGTCTGGCTTTCACTTCAGTCACAATTTAAGGGTCTAGGTCACCAGCACAAAGCAACAGATAGAGTGTAAACACAAACTGAAGCTTTCCAGTATAAAAGCCATAGCAACTGAATGAAAAGAAATGACACACCAAGACTTGAATTAAGTAGGTTAAAGGAAAAAGCATCCCCAGTCACACTTGAATTGACAAAATGTTTATTTGTGAATTGCAGAGAAAAAGACATTTTTTAAAAGTCTGGACATAGTTAGGAAGCCAGCAGGCAAACAGGTTTGGCAATGTACATTTGTGGAAAAGCAAAGGATAAAGGATGCAAAATGATGGCATTAGTGGAGACATATTAACTTCAAGGAAATAACAGTGGCAGATAAGCATTGCTGCTAGAACAAAAGAGGACATAAAAGCCAACAGGGTGAATTCTGGAAAAGACAGCAAGTAAGCTCTACATAATAAGTACAGGTACAACCACTTGCATTTTCAAAGCTATGCCCCTAAAAACAGAAAAGGTGAAAACAGTTATTGCTAATACTGAGACATACCATATATAGTGCGCACACGTCATACGTGGGCGCACCATACGCGGCTTCCAGCATACACTGGAAGCTGCACCGCGTCTTCCGATATAAGGACTATATTGTCTGCATAAGCCCTTAACATAAATTCAGATCCTTTTACTGTTGCACATCTTATTCTCTCATTAGCTCTTATTGAATTATTTAGTACAGTACTTCCAATGCAAATATAAATAATAAAGGTGATGGGGGGAACCTTGCCTTGTGCCCTTATTAATTTTGAATTCCTTTGTCTTCTCCTCATTTATAATCAGTTGAGCTAATTGTCCTTTGTATATTTGTTTGACCCACGCCACAGTGTTCTCCCAAATCCATTCTATGCATGATTTCAAACATAAATTCCCAACAAACAGAATCAAAAGCTTTTTCAGCGAAAATAACTTCAAAGCTATTTTCTTATCAATATTCACCGAACAATATTTCATTATATTTAGTAGGGTTCTTATATTGTTTCTTATATGCCTCCCAAGTAAAAGGTCATTTTGGTCTTCATGTATGATTAACATTAGGATTAACCCCGATTTGAGTGTGGATTGTCTTTATGTGGGAAAGCAAATTCCGCACCAAATCTGCGCGATCCCTCCCTTGCACCCCTCCTGGAAAATCCAAAGAACTGATAAGCAACATCAGGCAGCTGTTCACACATCGTCCCACTGTGCTGTCTGATGTTGTCACTACTGGTGTGGGTAACGAATAACCTTTCTATTGTGGCAGGCAGTTGGGACTTTTCTTATCCCACTGCTGCCACCAATTTATGTAACGCCAACACTCCTTCACCTTATGGCAGTCCTATAGGTTTTCTTTTCTCACCCTTCTGATTAACTAGTTTATGTAACGAACCCCCTTTAATATGTGGCAGGTTCACAGTACTGTATATTTTAGTAGCGTGGATATAAAATATATGGCAGACCAGCCTTGGAATAAAACAAAATATGAATTTTATTTAACAAAAGGTTTGAACAAATATTTCTTGAAACAAATGGTATTACACAACTGTTAGTTCAGGCACGTTTTTACTTCTTAATGGTTACTTTGGCCTGTTACAGACTGCCAAAATAAAGCTGCTTCGGGTCTCTTTGGAGGTATGCTGTTTAAATGATGCATGTATCCTAAGAATCCGGAAGCTGCAACAAAGCTGCACTCCAGTCCTTAGAAATGGAGCGTGGCTTTGGCGCGACCTCCAGACTCTTAGGACCCATGCATCATTTAAATAGCATACCTCCAAAGAGACCCGAAGCAGCTTTATTTTGGCAGTCTGTAACAGGCCTTTGTTACCACAGTTCAACTTGCTTTCAAGTATTTCTATTACCAGCTGCTAAGGACTCTGTCCCTATTGCCTACTATCCTAAGCTTAAACATCAGAGTATTGCCTCTCAAGCTTACTATAATCATTCTTTAATTAGAATCCCTAACTGGTTAGAAAGTCCCTCTCTCTAGACTATAACCAAGTTCCCCTCTGGAACCGACTCTTCCCCTAACTGTCTCCTCAACTCAACTCCCACTTCACCCCTCAGGATTCTCAAAATCCAACTTCTAACCCCAACTGACTTAACCCAACTGCCAAACGGAACCTTCAAATTCCCAAACCAGCACCTGATTGGCTTAGGGCCTCTGGCTTCTGATTGGCTGGTTTGTAGTCAGCTCGTTACACCTATCTGGGTTGCTCTCTCTGAAATCACAAGAGATCACAAGAAGCCCTTAACATAAATTCAGATCCTGTGATCAACACTGGACACTTTGTTTTCAACCTCAGGGGAACATGCATCAATAGAGGTGGCGCTGGATGGCACAATGGGTTGATGTGTAAACAGCACTATGGTGTTTCTGTGGCATATGACGGTGATGGGGGGTTGGAATTCGGGGTAGCATCAAGTCCAGAATACTCTAGGAACAGCCTTGAGCTATTTTGGCCAGAATAGACCAACCCTGGGAGGAATCTACAGGGTTTATGCTGATGCCCAATCCTAATATGCTATACTGAAGTCCCTACTGCAATTGAATGGTCTCCAATATGCCACAGACATTCATTTGGAACGACAGTACATAAAATGCATTTACAAATTATTCCAGAGGCAACCCACCATGAACACTGTTTTTGCCAGTTTAACCCTTCATGAAAAATGAACAAGAAGTGAACAAGGGTAACCAAACTGTTCTATATGTAAACAGTGTTTTCTTCAAAAAGTGTAACTCTTATATACCATAGCTTTCTAAGTCTCATCCAACTCAAAGAAACAGAGATAGAAAGGAAAAAAAGACAGAAATATAAACCTATTTCTTAATATACACAATAAAATTCTATTTCTAAATATCTTCAGTTGACCACGTGAATGGAAGTTCTCATGTGTCAGCCAAACTAAGCAAACAGGGGGCATGGCCTGGGTGGGACCTCAGGAACAACACTCCAACACAGGAGCCAAGCTAAGCCAGAGCCTGCTTCCCCACACCATCGGGACTCTTGAGGCAGCTGAGTAAAAGGGGGCATGACCTGGAGGAGACATTTAAACGCTCTTCAACCACTCCCCTCAGGAACAACACTCCAACACAGAAGCCAAGTGAAGCCAGAGCCAGCTTCCCCACACCATTGAGACTCTTGAGGCAGAGGCAGCTGGGCAAAAGCTCCTCTGAAGAGCGAAAGTGGGCAGAGTTCATAGCTGAACTATAGTAACAAAATTGCAGCCCTAGTAAATGTATTGTAGTTCTGGGGATATTTGGGCAGGCATCTTGGAAAGTCAAATGGAATATAGCAGGAATGAGGTGGCCAAGGCAGGAACGGGAGATGTAATTGAGGTTGTACAGGGCAAAGGAAGATATGGCTATAGCAGAGTGAAATTTTGTTACAAAAGAAGATGGGATTGATGTTTGAAAGCGATCCCACCTTCAGTTCACTCTGTTACCCAAGGTAAGATGGAGAGCTTATCATCCACACCACAGAACCTTACCTTGCTCCTTTGTAATGCCAGGTCGGTTAAGAATAAGACTCGTATTATCTATGACCTCCTCATGGATGAAAATGCCGACCTGGCTTGTTTCACAGAAACCTGGCTGGGAGAAGATAGCGTCATCACCTGGAATCAAGCTCTCCCAGCTGGGTATGCTGTCATGGAGCAGGTAAGGGAAAGTGGGCGGGGGGGGGGGGCCTGGTTTATAGAGACAATCTCACAGTGACCAGGATACCTTTCCAGAAGATGGACCGCTTCAAGTGTATGTACCTACGCCTGAAGACCAGGGACAGTATAGGGATTCTGTTGGTTCAGGCCTTCCTAGAATAAACACTCAGCCACGAATAAGACTTCCCATCTAGTGAACTCTGCCCATGATGAATTTATTTGGATTACTGTAGTTGTTTTTAATATGTAGTTTTTAATCTTATACTGTTTAATCTTGTTTTAAGGGGGGCATTATATATATATATATATATATGGATGTATTTTAACTTGCTGTACGCTGCTTTGATTGCCTGGCAAAAAGCGGGAAAGAAATAAAAAATATTATTATTATATTATACCTTATGTATTAACTAAATTTTCATAACACTGTGTGAGTAATAAGAGGTGAAGGGAGAAATATATCTTTAACAGACTATGAATTAATGACTGGGCTACATTACAGCAGTCACATAAAAACTTGCTTTAAGTTCATCCATGTGGTAGCTGGAATCATTCATATGGGCTCATTCACCACCATTGGCATTTTTTCTCATGCATTTTTGTGAATATTTAGACCGGTATGGGGGGGGGAATACTGAACTGCATTGGAAGACACCTTATTAAACAGCCTGCCATGCCACATGGCACCAGCTAAATTGCAGGCACAAGCAAATTAGAGCATTGATTCCTACGAAACTGACTGCAAATAAATGGCTCAAGATAATTTCTATTTGCAGACAAATTACCTGTCAAAATATGGTGTAGCTTAAATCCATAGTAATACTTCAATCATGCTACATTTAACCAAACAAATGCTATCATTCAGCTCTTTACTGTTTAAAGTACTGGTAAGAAGAAAGTGCTCAGCAAATACCTGTTGCTGATTATAATACATGCAGTTTAAACACAGGCTACTAACTTTAAAAGCAGACAATCTTATCAACTTACAATTAAATCTCTGCCATGCCACAAAATTAACACATTTTTAAAAGAAGGCTTTGTTTCTCCTACCTGTTCATTATTTTTTATTTCAGGCTTCCTCCCTTCACACTGCATATCTTCAATATAATAGTCTCTCCTCTCTGTGACATTTAGTTCTGGAGAATTTAACAGGCTTGAACTATACCCATTTTTATTAAGTTCTGTAAACATAGTAGTCATGTTAACACCTAACACACATTTTTCATTTGAACTTGGATAATTTTCACCACAATATTGACATGGTTCATAGTCTTCTAGTCTTTTGTAGCCAGGATGTGGCTCATCTGGTTCACTTAATATACCACAGTTGTCTGGAGTTTCAGCAACAGTATGACTATATGGTTGAAAATCTGCTTTACTGTCATCACAGAATGTCACATGGTGTTGACATAGGCAAGATAGCTTTGGGCTCAAATAAAATTCCTCTAAATAATTATCTGTCCCCTGGAAATAGGCTGCTTTTGATTCAAGCTGAGTACTTCTATCACCACCACTTAACTTTCTTCCCATAGAAGTATCTTCATTGTTACTTGTTGATGATAATGACTTGGGTTGTAACTGATTGTGATTCCTTCTTAGTAGTCCATTTTCTATTGTAATGGGAAAGAAAGTTCTTGGTTCTGGCTCAGATTCAAATGGCAGTACTGAAAAGGTTTCCACTTTCCTCAAGCAGTTTTTTGTAAGCACATCTGTCCCCAATTCATGTGTATGAGGTTTTGCCTCTAACTTGTATTCTGTACTCTCCTCCTCTTCCTCTTCACATTTTGTAATCTGAGTTGAAATGTGCAGGTGGCAAAATACTTTATCCACTAGGTTGTTTTTAATTCCTTTTATATCTTCACTTTGATAATTCATAGTACATATGTCAGAGGAATTTCTAGCACTTTCAGCTTTCAAATCTTCTGCATCTGGAGATGAATTATTTCTCAAATTTTCATCTCTGTGTTGTTCATAAAGTGAAATGTTCTGATTGTCTTGTCTTTTCCACAAGTTATCACAACTGTCTGGACACAAAAACAGGCATTAAAACTATTCCAAAATTTTCTCCCTTCACATTCCCATCACATCCAAAGAAAAAGTGGCTTTTATATTGATATTACAGGAATATCCCATACTGCCTTATAGTTAGAATGTCACTATAAAGGAGATTACTATCAAAAGGTAAAATGTGAAATGATGGCATTATTCCTCTTTGCACTGGGCAGGGACAGCTTGGAATATGCTAGCCTCGGAGCTGCCCTGACCTTTTCCCATTGACCCCCCCCCCCCAACTCTGACACTAAGGGCTGGTCTTATGCTTGTCTCACTGAACTGCCTGGTGTGTTTGCTGCTGTGGCAGATCACTTCATTTTGCATTCAGAACAAGGCACCCAGCCTCGATCACATGGCTGGGTGTCTAGTTCTGACCTCAGAGCAAGTGACTGCCAGCAGTGGTGGATGTGACGGGTGATTCAACAGGACACATTTTAAACAGCTGCCCAGTGTCAGAACTGATTTTACTCCTTTACTTCTGGGAAGATCTGGAGCAACTAGTAAGTTTTGAATGTGTGTTTTAGGAAGAGTATGCCCTGCTTCTGGTGAAGAACAGGCCAGACATCTTCCAGTCTGTTTACATAAGAACCAGGGTTTGGGCCATTTGCTCTCCTCCAGTCTGCTGGGATTTCTCTGGTTCTCCAGGAATTCTAAGAGATCATTGCCAGTGGCTCTGAGATTATGTCTGTCAGATCTTTTAATACCTTTGGATGTACTTCATCCAGTCCTGGAGACTTGAATTTATTTAGATTGACCAGGTATTCCTATACTACCTCTTTACTTATTCTGTGCTGCATTTCCCCTACTGCATCATCTCTTCCATTTTCCTCAGATTAAGCACCTTCTTCCTTTGGTGAGATGAGAGAGGCAAAGAAGGTGTTGAGTTGTTCTGCCTTTTTCTCTGTCCCCTTTTAGCATTTCACCATCTTCTTCTTGAAATGTCCTTCTTCCTCTAGCTTTCTAACTAGCTTCCTACTAGAAATAAGCTCTAGAGGAAGGCAATGGCAAACTTCTTCTGAATAAATCTTGCCAAGAAAACTTATAGTTTTGTCATAAGACACTGACTACACATAACAGCAGTAATGACAAGAGACGCTTTTACATAATACAGTAATCCATTCCCTCATGCAGGGGATCTGTTCCGGACACACACACACCCCACGCGTAAGGGAAAAAACGCAGATGCTCAGGCCCTATTCAAGTAAATGGGGCTCGTGTTTGCGGCGGTGCGTGGTGGCACACACACCATGGACGTGTATGCCATTGCCTTTCCTTCCGGCACGGCTTCCAGCATATGCTGGAAGCCGTGTAAGTGCATCTGTGTATGATGCAGGCACACTGTACATTAGAAGGGAAACAGGTTTTTTTCCCTAGTATAAATATATTTAGAAGCTGTATCATGATCTAGAAAAGTTCTTAGATCCATGATTCAAATATGCAATGGTATCTAAACAGTTAAAATATACCTTGAAAGATGCCACATGATTCAATTGAAAGCACTGTTCTTCCAATGGCAGAAAGGCACTGGCAAATATCATTGGAGGATGAAAGCTTTAGTTTCTCTTCACACAAAGATATGACATCCTATAATGATAATTTTAAAAAAAACTATTTTAATAATTACCTATCATTCAGAGCATATTTTCACCATGATATAAGAGATTAGCATTATCTAGAAAATGTCAGCATTTTGTATTTTTAAAACAAACTATCAAGAAAATGCAAGATCATGTAACTTCCCAATTTTTATCCTCCTACATGATTTAGTAGAGCCTAATTTGAATGCAATATTTTGAGTAACTGTAATATTAACTCTAATGCCCTCTATAACGACATTTTGTCTGTTATTTCCTAACATATTTATGAGATTATGTTTTAATTAAAATGAATGAACACTGGACTCATGGTTTTAGAGTCTGAATGCTCTAACTGGGTACATCTGGACCAAGTTTCAATAGTAAAAATATATTCTCTCTAATGAACTAAAATTGCCACATTGATAAGGGGCTAATGATTTCCAGGAAACAGACATATGTATAGTTAGGAATAGAGATGAAAATCAAGTTTTCCGAA
The DNA here is from genome assembly GCF_019175285.1 of Sceloporus undulatus. NCBI lineage: Eukaryota > Metazoa > Chordata > Lepidosauria > Squamata > Phrynosomatidae > Sceloporus > Sceloporus undulatus. Next base: position 183,217,178 of record NC_056524.1, read on the forward strand.
GACTTCGGTCTTGATTTTATAATGTCGACATCTCATCAGTTCCCAGATATTTGTGCCAAAAGAGGAAAATCAGATAAACTGATTTGAGACGTCCATTGTGAAAAATGGCTAGCAATTATTAGATTGGATCCAGAACTAATATTTCTGTATAGCCTAGCTCTTCTTTTCCTGATACAGTATTTTACCAGGGGCCAATAAAAACAGCTAGAAAGGAGCAAATGGCCAGGAATCCGGCTCCTTCAGCCAAAAGCAAGGCTACATTCACTTTTGAACACTGCCAAATATGCATATTCAGCAATTTTACCCAATATAAATACATGAATACTACAAAGGAAAAAGTATCTTTCCAAAATATCCACCCTTATGTTAAAAAAAAAGCAGTGAGTTTTAAAAGAGAAATTAGACCATTAGGGTCCAAAACACACTGCAGAAATAATCCAGTTTGAGACAGCTTTAACTGTCCTGGCTCAATGCTAGGGAATTCTGGGAAATGTAGTTTTATGAGACATTTAGCCTTCTCTGTCAGAGAGCTCTGGAGCCACAATAAACTACAATTCTCAGGATTCCTAACACTGAGCTAGGGCAGTTAAAGAAGTCTCAAACTGAATTCTTTCTCTAGCGTATTAAGAACAGTACAGTCGGCCCTCCATATCCATGGAGTCTTTATCCATGGATTAAACCATCCACAGTTTGAAAATATTTTTTTTAAAAATATAAATTCCAAAAAGTAAACCTTGATTTTGCCATTTTATATAGGAGATACCATGTAACTATGCCACTGTAAAGAATGGGACTTGAGCATCTGTAGATTTTAGTATCCACGGGTCTTCCTGGAACCAAACCTCAGCAGATATCAAGGCCCCACTGTACTAATGTTTAATATTGCACAGAACTCATGCATCTCTTACACAGAACTCCATGCACCAATTACAGTTATGTGCAGTTCCCTTTATAAACCATAAACTCAGTTTAATTGTTTTATGGAAACCTGGTGCCAACCAATTATCTCTCAAGAAATAAAGAAAAGAATATATATGTGTATATATATATATATATATATATATATATATATATATGGAGAGAGAGGGAGAGGGGGTAATTTTTCTGTTCAAGACAGCAAATCAGAATCAGTCAACATAACATGAAAGTGTTCTACACCACACTACATTACCTCAATATCTGGCCTATCTTCAGGATTTTCCTCCTGCATTTTTTCAAGCAGAGTATGTAGATCTTGGCTACATTCTGAATCTATTTCAGGCTCCATCATATATTCAACCACAGCTGCTAGTGTGGCTCCCAAAGAAAATATATGTGCCTTCAAAATTAAAACAGAAACAAAAAAATTTACATATGACTGTGTTCCAGATTAGCTCCATTTCAATCAACAAGTAAAAAAACATCTACAGCAGTCTGCAGTTAATGTTTGCTTTGTCAGTACCGGAGAACCCAGTTCCCAATAACCAAGACAGCATCGTAGTGTAGTAGAAACTAGAGCTTTATTCTGGATATCAAGACAGAAAACTCCCCATCCCAGATTCTGTGTCAAAATTGAAAAATTCCCCCTCATACCACCACAAATACATTCACATGCTCCAGTCCCCATTTCCAACCCCAGTTACTTCTCTTTGATCCAGACCAAAGGGCCCTTCATGTTTCCCTCCTCCTCCTCCTCCTGTGTTATCATTTTATCTCCCTTCTGGATGATCATCCCTGTTTCACAGCTCAGATCCATGGCAGGACTATTGGGGTCATAAAACTACAACTCCTTTCCACTGCTGGCCATCTACCCCTCCCGTTTGTTTCCCAGGCTTGGATTTAACATAATTGACATCCCCTTCTCAATAGCCAACATACTATACAGTGTTAAATCATCATATTGCCATACCCTCATATCTTCATTCCCTAATATCATCCTATCATCATGCCAACATGGCAGAACCATGCATATGGATTCTGGCATGCTTAACACATATCCCAATAACGTCACTCCTGGAATCCAAAATTAGGTGGTTCATTAGCAGAATCTGTTAATGTTTATAAAACCACCTGTGCACCAAGCGTGCATGGCTACCAAATATCAATATTTTCACTTTCAAACATACACTGATTATTTGACATTTATATTCTGCACCTGTGTGGTATATTTGAATAAGCATCTAGGGCTGCATCTACACTGTAGACCTAAAGCAGTTTGAAACCACTTTTAGCCTTCTCTGCCAGAGCATTCTGGTGCCACAACAAACTACAAATCCCCAGAATCCATAGCACTGAGCCATGGCAGTTACAGAGGTGTCAAACTGCATTAATTCTGCCCTGTGGCAGCAGCTGAAATTATACTGTTTCTGTTCACATTGTGACACTGGCCAGCTTAAGTCTTCTCTTTTTAAAGGAAATATAACATTTCACAGCTCCAAGCTAAAGCATTCTTTGGACAGGTATGCCTTTTACAGCCATTGTTCCAGTTCTGTGATGAGAAATACCACACTGTGAACAGCAGTGTGTGTATTTGAAAGCCACCTATTAGAGACGGGAATACAGTGACATTACACATACCATTATACCATTCTATAGTTGTCAAGATGCAGCACACTGTGTTTGATACATATGCACAGCAAAAGATCTTGAAAGAATAGAAAACTTTTATCTGAGGTTTGACTGAGAATTTTGTAACTTAGGTCCAAAACACACTTCAGAAATAATCTAGTTTGAGACCGCTTTAACTGCGCTGGCTCAGTGCTAGGGAATTCTGGTCTCCAACTGGATTATTTCTGCAGTGTGTTTTGGACCTGAATGTGAAAATTATGGTTTCTGACCAATGTGGGAAGGAATGATGAAGTCACCCACTCCTTCAAATATCCTCCCACCCTCTTCATTTCTGTTCCATCGGCAAAGGGAGTACAAGTAACAAGCAGGCTTTAAGTACATCTATCATGTGGCACTTCAAACATATGCATGTCAAAATCACACAATTCTAAAGGGCAGTAAATGCTGCCAAGCCAATTATTCCGTGTATTAGGTGAATACAACTAGAAGGATCATTTCAGTTAACCAACTGGATTGTCTACAAAGGGAAAAAGTTGAGCAGCAGCAACCATAAGATGGTGAATAGCACCTAAACACTGTGTATTACTATAATGCATAATGTTTCTACAGTTCAGGCAAAGCCAACCAAGTATTTGGACAGCTTTCCACTAGGTGGAGCTTTCTTCAAATCAATTAAAATACCATATTCACTGCAAGCTTAGTGGTGTTGGTGCATCTGCCAAGTATTTACACACAACCTTTAATTTAAAAAAAAATAAAACAAACCCTACTGTTAAGAAATCAGAATATTTTTAATTCAAAGCCAGCTTTCGGATCCTTACCACTCCTTTTTGGGCCAGCTTCCGGGAGGATTGGGGCTGCAGCATGGTTGCTGCATCCTCAATTTGTCTTGGGAAGGAGTGGCTTCAAGCCATCCCTTCCTGCCCGTCTGTTTTGCCCCTGAGGTTTGTTTTTTAAACTGAGTCTTTTCCCAAAAACACCTCTGTGGAAAACTGCTATTGTTTTTCCCTTTGCCAAGCAACTGGCTGATTGAAAAAGAACAAAAAAGGCCCTTTGATGATATGGAATTGCACTATTATGCATGCAGTTTGTACAATGAGCAGAATGACTACTCTTCTTAAAAACAAAATGTCTCACCATCTTACAAGATGAAGACAAAAATTATTAGGTTTCTCTGTCTCACTTGGAACAATGAGCCAAGGGTTTTTTAGGTTGTTATTAGCTCTACGAGACAGAGAAATTCCAGTTGTCATGCTTCCATTCTAGAGGCAGGGACATACTTCCCCTGAAATCAAAAGCATCAAGGACACAAAACCCTGGTAAGATAAAAACCCCTGGCAAACAAGCCACAATCAGTCTAATAAATATGCTTTTAGTTTTATGCCTTATAGTAGGTCAGACTTTTTAGCCATCCTGCTCTGTGCTGTCTATTCCTTTTAAAGACTGATTTGCAGATATAAAATGTAATATAAATGAGAGCCTAAAAGGAGGCATTGGATAGAGGCTGCATAAGCAATTAGCATTGAGTCAAGTGCTTGAATGGTTCCATTGTGCATAAGCACTGTAACTCAAAATATGAAGCATAAAATGGAGGATACAGACATTACTCATATTGAAATTTCTAGCTAGGCGTACTGTGAGGCACCAGCCCAGCTGCTCTCAGGCAGCTACTCTGTCCCTTACATCTCTCTGCATCAGTGTTATTTTCATTGTCCTCTAAGCACTACAGGAAAAGAACGCCATGCACATACTGCAGTGTGGGAGAAATGAGAAATCCAATGAAATTCAAATGGCACAAGTTTTTAATAATTTTGAAAAATGGTTCATTATGGAGGTATACAAGATACGAGCAAAATACCAAGTTTTAAATTCTCTCTGAAACTGAGTTCCTGAGGTGATTCTTATTAAATATTTGTATAGTTTGTTTTTATTTTAACGCCAATGCCTTCAAAAGCAGCAAACAGATTAAAATACAATCAGATAAACACACAATAAACCAAAACAATCTGCAATGACTTTCAAATATCTTTTCACCTGGGGGAAATAAATAGACAAGAAATGGACAAACAGCATGTTCACTGAAATCATCAATATCCCTAAATTGTTTTTTTAAAACAACAACAACAACAACAGACTCCTAAACTTCAAGATCACACAGAAAAATCTTGAAGATTATTTTTATTTTGGTCCCTTCTTTCCTCCCCTCACCACCTTATTTTTGCAACAACCCCGACACATATCGATAGACTAAGAGATAGTATTTTAGGAAAGATGATGAATCTTACAGATGTTTTGACTACAACTTTTTGGTCAGGGATTATGGGAGCTGAAATCCAGAAAAAAGTTGGTTATTTACTCATGTGCAGTGGTGTCACAAGGTAGGTGTCATTCAGTGTGGTAACTCATGCTGTTACCCCACGGAACTCCTGGAATAGTGTTGAGGATGGGGAGGAGGATCTCACCCCATTGACTGCAGCATCCTGTCATCACTGTCCCCTCTCAGCCAAGACACCAAAAATAGGACACCCCTCTGAACAAAAACAGCTTTTTTATTATAGGATGGGAGACACCTGGCTGAACGAGACTACATGTGAAAGGGATCTAGGAGTCCAAGTAGACCACAAGTTGAACATGAGTCAACAGTGCGATGTGGCAGCTAAAAAGGCCAATGCAAATTTAGGTTGTATCAATAAAAGTTTAGTGCCTAGATCAAGGGAAGTAATAGTGCCACTCTATTCTGCTTTGGTCAGGCCCACCTGGAATACTGTGTCCAGTTCTGGGCAGCACAATTCAAAAAGGATGTTGAGAAACTGGAGCGTGTCCAAAGGAGGGCGACTAAAATGGTGAAGGACCTGGAAACTATGCCCTATGAAAAACGACTTAGGGAGCTGGGGACGTCTAGCCTGGAGAAGAGAAGGTTAAGAAGTGATATGATAGCCCTGTTTAAATATTTGAAGGGATGTCATATTGAGGAGGGAGCAAGCTTGCTTTCTGCTGCTCCAGAGAACACGACACGGAACAATGGATGCAAGCTACAGGAAAAGAGATTCCACCTCAACATTAGGAGGAACTTCCTGACAATAAGAGCTGTTCAACAAACTCCCTTGGAGTGTAGCAGAGTCTCCTTCCTTGGAAGTCTTTAAACAGAGGCTGGATGGCCATCTGTCAGAAATTCTTTGAAAGTTCCTGCATGGCAGGGGGTTGGACGGGATGGCCCTTGTGGTCTCTTCCAACTCTACGATTCTATTATAAAAGATCACCACCTTCAAGAAAAGAGGTCACAGCAGACAGATCACTCTCCCCAGAGGACAATAGCAAAAATGAGAGAAACAGATTGAGGGGGAGGCTGCAGGAGAAAGGAGCAGAGAGAAAAGATCCTCAGCTTCACCGTCACCCTCCAAGGAAAGTGGCACACCAAGTGTCCCCCCCTTTCTTTCCAAGGGAGGGACATTGGAATGCCTTGCTGCTGCTCTGTATCACCCTCTCAGATGGTATCACCCAGCGCAGTCTGAAGCCCCTGCATCCCCCTAGTGACATCACTGTTCAAGAGGTAAATGATCCCAATTAATGCAAGGAATATCATGGCTCAATGAAGATTCATAATCCTAAAATCTAAGCATTCCCTTTCATTAAGACATTTGCTAAGAATGCTTATCTTTTGCAACAGCATTATGTTTTCCCATTCTTGTTAATGAAGGCGGGAAAGAGGCAAACTGCAGGAAAAAAGTGGTAGATCTGTCCACCTGGAACTTGTGGGTAATAAGTAGTAAGATATAGGATAATTACCATTAAAAACATGAGATGAATAGAATATAGAATTTATCAGGATATACAAAATGCTGAATGTTCATGAGGCAAGCAATATGAGCAGGATGCTTCAGAATCCTAAAACTGGACTCAGTAAATACTTTAATCGTACTGCTATATTTGCTCTTGGATTCAGTCTTTATTTTCAGCAAAAGGTATCATTACCATTAGCCATAGTGAGACAGATTTTTTAGTATCATGAGAAGCAACCAATTGCTAATTTATATTGTTTTATTTTTTAGTCAGGGAAGGAAAATACTCTTGTAGAATTTTCTAATAGATGCCGAAATGACATGACCAAAGTTAGAAACAATGTCCTTGACATTGGGGAAGGGACAGAGTCACCACTTGCCTCAAGAAGCAAGTTGTCTTGGATCAGCCTTGTAAATGACAATTTAAAGTTAAAGGAATTGTTCGACTTAAATGAGGAATATGAAATACAGTGGGCCTTCCTTATCTGTGGACTTGCCACTCGCACATTTGAGCATCTGCAGATAGCAAACCCTCATTGTCCCCAATGGTGGTGCGCACGCAGTTGCGCCACCATAGGGAGCAAAAGTCCCTCGCCCACACTCCAGCTTCCCCCCTCCTTCCTTCCCTTCTCCCCCCTTCCTTCCTTCCTCCCTCCCTCCAAAGCTTCTGCCCCGGCTTGGCTTTGGGGACAGAGTCTTCCATCCAGTCAGCAGGGGCCAGGGCCGAGGCTTGATTCTCAGAGCCCTCATCCCCAGGCCCAGCACTCAGAACAGAGCCTCTGGTCTCTGAGACTCAAGCCCCGGCCCTGGCTCTCTCCGGCCAGCGGGTTGCAAGAGAGCTGGGACCAGGGCAAGGGCTAGGGCCTCAGAGCCCAGAGACTCCATCCTGGGTGCTGGGCCTGGGGACAAGGGTTCTGAGACTCAAGCCTCAGCCCTGGCTGACTGGGCGGTAGACTCCGCCCCCAAAGTCAAGCTGGTGTAGAAGCTCTGGAGGAAGGAAGGAAGAAAGGAAGGAGGGAGGGACAGAGGAGAAGAGGAGGGAAGGAGGAAAGACTCCAGTCCCATTATCTCTAATGGCAGTGTGTCCACGTGGCTGTGCCACCATTAAGGACAATGGGACTTGAGCATTTGCGGATTTTGGTATCCAAGGGGGGGGGGGTCCGGAACGGATCCCAGCAGATACTTAGGGCCCACTGTATTAGCTGTTTCCACAGTGAAAACAGCATAATGAGCATAGCAAGAAAGGTATTTATGGCTGTAAGATCTTACATATTGGCTGCATCTGCACTGTAGAAATAATCTGGTTTGCCACCACTTTAACTGCCAAGGTTCAATGCTGTAGAATTCTGGGATTTGTAGTTTGTTGTGGCACCAGAGCTCTCTGACAAGAAAGGCTAAATTTCCCACAATACTGCAATTCCCAGAATTCCATAGCACTGAACCATGGTAGTTGAAGTGGCATCAAACCGGATTATTTCTGCAGAGCAGATGCAGGCATTATTATAGGAGTAATGTATAAAGAATTTTGATTTCCATTTTAAAAAAAAAAAAACCAATATGTATCACATCACGTTCTGCAAGACACACTTCAGCAACAAAGCTATCCCTGTAAATAGAATGAAGAATTACCTTTCTTAATTAAATGCCCATTTCAAATTTATTTAGAAAAATGTGATAATTGATAAGCAGGGCCATAAGATCTGATGAATACTAACAAGTTCTTGTTAATTACAACATATGTTCTAATTTTAGAAAAGAACAGAAATAAAAGCACACATACATTACAGAAAATATTTTAAATACTTATTTCATTATTATGATCTCATTGCCTTCAGACAGAAAACAATCTATTAAAAGCTATGGCTATATGTGCATTCAATGCCTTAAAAAATCATCAATAGCCAGGATACCTTCCATACTACACAATTACAGCTCTATGATTCCACTTTAACTGCTCTGTCTACATCCTAAGAAATCCTGAGGTTTGTAGTTTAGTGTGACATTAGAACTCTCTGCCTCTCTCTAAACTACAAATTCCAGGATTCCATAGGATGTAACCATGGCAAAGTCTAATCATAGTGTTGCAACTGTGTAGTGTGAATGGGCACCAGCTGGACACCATCTTTCTTCCTGAGCTCACCTAATTTCCAGCCCACCAAAGCAGATATGGAAGGTGTACTAGAACTGCGAGGGGAGAGGAAATCTGTTTCCTCCAGTATTTGTGGACAGGCTTTTTATTAACACAAAGGCCCAGCTGGATACCCAATGTCAGCTACAACATCCGTGCAATAAATATTGCAGCAAAAAGTCAAAGTTGAGTGTAAGGAGAGATGGTATGGGAAGGGCGGGAGTACAGAAAGTTTTGAGAAAATAGTACTTCAGTAAGACTTTGGGAACAATATTATGATTTGTTAATTGCTATTGCCAGAAGTACCTTAACACTGCCATTCCCTCTATGCTTCACAGAGAGGAAGGTACAGAAACAAAATATAGTGTGCCTTTCACATTTGCTAGGGACTTAGTTCCAGGGCACTCTAAGGATGAGAAAAAATATGCTCTCTCAAGCCCCATTATAGTCAATGGGTGGGGGCAGGGATGTGGTTGCATTGATGCGACCATGGGCATGTGACAACATTGATAATAATGGGACAAAGTGATCTACCAACACTTGAGTCCATGTCTGGACTGATCAATATGGCAGGGCCATTGTACCTGTTCTCCCTAAAGTCAACTGAACACGTGAAACTGAGAACTGTCTGAATCTGTAAATGACTGCAATACAGAAATTTTAACACAGGGCCAGAGCAGATGGATGGAAAGGACCAGCCTGAGTCCACTCCAGACGCAAGTGGATAAGGTCTGTGCCAACTACACAGCCTGCTCTAAAAGCAGGCTGTAGCCACAGGACCCAACCCATGCCATCAGGAGTCGGATTATCCCAGTTCCTTTTTGCTTCAGTCCAAAGTACAGCAGGGCAGCTTTGGGCCGCATTGGAGGTGTGCGTCATTTGAACGCCGTGTCTCAAAAGCATCCAGAAGCCACTTTTTTTTGCCCGTCTGTTCCCGGCCACAGAGAACGTCATACATTAAAAACAGAGGAATACATATCAGCTGTCTGCAAAACATATTTGAATGGCAGCTTTATAATGCAAACAAATGCCTACTAGAAGTTGAGCTTACATAAGGAACACGTTAGCCCCAGCAGAAGGCAACTGTGTTATGCCAGCGAATAAAACGAGTCTATTAAAGTATTCTCAAATGGGAATTCATCATGCCAGTCTTTTAAAAAAATTCACTATCATCTCCAATACAAGAGGATAAAAATAAAAATCAAACCCCACTGGGAAAATGAAAGGTTGTATATCTGATACTAGAAGATGAAAGTTTTTAAAACCAAATGATTACTGAAGTGCTCAATATTAGTTTTACACTAAGTCTACATGCTTGTCCCAAATGCTTTTACTCAAGAGTTGCATGTATTCCCATGATAAAAAATGGACAATAAATAAACCTCACAGCATAAATAAATAAATAAATAAATAAAATGTTTACGCATACAATCTATAAACTGGAAAATGTATTCAGGTTGAGAACCAGATAAATTTAAGTGCATTTTTTAGCAATAAGATATTGTTTCCAGGATACTTCACAACATCTTCTCTTGGTATATTCTGTCATTTGTTTTTTAAAGCTTGAACAAAAACATAAATCTTTCCTCTGCATGTTCTACTGAAACCTGAACATTCATTTCAAATACATCTCTATCATTCCAAGGTAGATTACAGAGCTCAAATTAATCCACAGCTCCAAATCAGCTAATAGTAAGACTGAGTTCTGGGAGAAATATAGTTTTAGTGGCAATGCCTATGAAAATGCAATTTCTTTTTCCTTTACCACTAGATAATCACAACCGGCAGCCAATCACAGAGAAATGAATCATAAGCTATAGGTTATAATGAATGTAGGTGTATTAGTAGAGTAAGCAGAGAAATGACTGATAGCCAGGCATTATAATATAACTGTAGGTAGAATAAATGTTTGGAAGGAACTCATTACTTGCAATCATTTCCTTTCCCAATACAGGTTGAATCTCCTTTATCCAAAATGCTTGGGACTAGAGGAATGTTTTGGATTTCAGATTTTGGAATATTTGCATATACATAATTAGATATTTTGGAAATAGGACCCAAGTCTAACCATGAAATTCATGTATGTTTTATATACACCTTATACACATAGTCTGAAGGTAATTTTAGACAAAATATTTTGAATAACTTTGTGCATGAACCAAAGTTTGTGTACACTAAACCATCAGAAAACAAAGGTGGCACCATGTTAGCTGCCCACAAGGACAATTTTGGATTTTGGCATGAGTCTAGATAAAGGAGACTCAACCTGTAGCAAAAGTATATCTACTGTATATACTTATGTATAAGTCTAGAAATTTTAGTCAAAAAATTGACCCCAAAAACCTGACTTGACTTATCCATGGGTCAATGTAAGTACTGTATTTTAACTCTCATTTTAAAAGGAACCATGTCCTGGTGAAAAGCAAGAGCATAATCAATCCTGAAAGCATCGACCTCCCTCTGTTCTCTCATCCATCCAGCCTTTAGGATGAGCACAAACAGTCATGCCTGCTGGAATTCTGTAAGTTTTTTGGCATTTTTTCCCCTTGCTTTATCCTTTAGATCCTTTGTCATATGCCCCTAAGTTTTAACCTCAACGTATCAAAATCATAATTTGATATCAAAATCAAATCAAAATCCATAATTTTGGCCCCAAAACCTACCCTCCATTTATACATGAGACTGACTTATAGTCGAGTATACACGGCACATTGCACTATGAGTATACAAGTGAGGAATAAATTCTCTCTTCTTGGGGTATAATTAACTTTTCAACAGCTATCACTGTTGTGAGGTGGAAGAATAAAAGCACATGACACAGGCATTGGCTTGCACAGCATCTCATGTTTCTTCCTCATATTCTGCTATGGGACTGCAAAAACAAAGTGAGCAGGAGAACAGCATCTTCTGTATTGCAATAAAGCAGCATGTAGCATTTAGGGGGTTTTCCTCTATTATAGTGTCTTTTGAGAAAGGGGAAAATGAACTATTTCATCAAATGTAATTATAACAGTAACGGATCATTTTTAAGCCATGGCATTATAAATACTTTTAAAAATAACTTTCCAATTTCCAGTATGCAAAGGGATCTTGTAGCACCTTTGAAACTACCTGTGCAAAAGAAGTTGTAGTATGAACTTTTGTAGACTAGGTCTGCTTCCTCAAATGAGGAAGCAGATCAAGACTGCATCTGCACTGCAAAAAAGATGCAGCTTGATACCGCTTTAACTGCCATGGCTCAATTCTATGGAATTCTGGGAAACTGTCCATAGTATGTGAAGTTGAAGACTTTCATGGCTGGTGTCCATAGTTTTTTGAGCTATGTGGCCATGTTCTAGAAGAGTTTGTTCCTGACATTTTGTCAGCATCTGTGGCTGGCATAGAAGAGAATTGGAGACACACACACACACACACACACACACAGTGTGACCCTGAGTAGGGAGGAGTGATTTCCATGTTAATCTGTGTATTATTCTGTTGTTGATGGCAAAGCCTCTGGGTGGAAGGATAAACAAAGAGGATTAGCGTCTCCTAATTGGTGATCATTGTCTGTTGAGAAAGCCCCTGACCCTAGGTGGTTTCTCATTTGCATTTGCTGAGTCCTCATTTTGCTATTTTTCAGGATTGGAAGCCAAACTTTGTTCACTTTAAGGGTTTCTTCTTTCTGGTTGAAATTATCCAGGTGTTTATGGATTTCAATGGCTTCCCTGTGCATTCTGACCTGATAGTTGTTGGCATGGTCCTTCAGTGTTATCAAACAGTACTTTATGCCCAGGATGGTTTATAACATGCTCTGCTACTGCTGATTTTTCCAGCTGACTTAGTCTGCAGTGTCTCTCGTGTTCCTTGATTCATGTTTGGACACAGCATTTGGTGGTCCCTATGTAGACCTGTCCACAGCTGCACAGTATGCAGTAAACTCCTGAGGCTGTGAGAGGGTCTCTCTTGTCCTTCGCTGAGTGCAGCATATGCTGGATTTTCTTGGTCGGTTTGTAAGCTATTTGGAGATTGTATTTCCGCATCTGTTTCCCTACTCTCTGTGACTCCTTTGATGTATGGTAAAAAATACCTTCCCTTTGGGTGGTTGCTTGTCTTCACTTCTCTGAGTTTTTCTAGGTCTGGTAGCCCTTCTGATGTCTGAGCTGGAATAACCATTAGCCTGTAGAGCCTGGTCTAGGTGCTTCAATTCATCATCCAAGAAGTAGGGTTCACAGATCCATTTTGCCCAGTCTACTGGTGTTTTTATTGTGCTTTTTTTTTGTCCAGGGTGATGGTTGGAGTTCTTGTGCAGGTATCTGTCTGTGTGTGTAGGTTTTCTGTACATCGTGTGGCTCAAATGTTGGTTCAGTTTGCAGATGACTAGGACATCCAAGAATGGCAGTGTTCTTTCCTTTTCTTTTTCCATTGTGAATTGGATGTTAGGGTGGATGTTGTTCAGATGGTTCAGAAACACAGCCAGATCTTCTTCTCCATGTCTTCAAATGGTGAAAGTGTCATCCACGTATTGGAACCATGTTGTGGGCTTTTTTGGTGCTGTTTCTAGGGCTTGCTTTTCAAAGTGTTCCATGTAAAAGTTTGCTATCACCGGGCTTAGAGGGCTTCCCATTGCTACCCCATCTCTCTGTTCGTAGAATCCATTGTCCCACTGGAAATAGCTAGTGGTGAGGCAATGTTCGAACAGGGCTGTGGTGTCTTCTGGAAAAATTGTTAGATGAGTGCCATGGTGTCCATTATGGGGATTTTGGTGAACAGGGAGACCACATCAAAGCTGATTAGTATATCTCTGGGATTAAGTTCAAGGTTGTTGATTTTTCCTATGAAGTGAGCTGAGTCCTTAATGTAGTGGGGAGTTTGCCCTATATGGGTTTGTAATCGTGTGGCCAGGAACTTGGCCAAATCATATGTTGACGATCCAATAGCACTCACTATGGGTCAGAGTGGAATGGAATCCTTGTGGATCTAGGGAAGTCCATAGAGTCTTAGTGGGAGAGCCTCAGATTTGCACAAACTTTGTCTTGTGGTTGGCTGAATTGAGCAGTTTTTGATCAGGGTGTTAGTTTTTCTGGTGATTTTGTTGGTTGGGTCTTGTTTCAATTTTTAGTATGTTGCAGGATCCAGGGGTTCCTTGATTTTTCATTTGTATTGTTCTGTTTCCATGATTACATTGCCTTTGTCTGCTGGGAGAATGATGATTTCTGGGTTTGAACTGAGGTCCTTGATGGCTTTTCTTTCTTTTTTGGTTATGTTGCTGGGAGGTGGTTTTGCCTTGTGCAGAATCCTGGCTGTTTCTCCTCTTATCTCTTCTGCTTTCTCCTCTGGGAGATAGTGGAGGGCGGATTCAACCTAGGCATTCTTCAACTGGGATTCTGGTGGTGGTTATTGCAAAGCTGCCTCCTTTGGCAGTTCTTTCTAGAATCTCTGTATCTCTTGTATCAGGTCTTATATCTAGCCACTATTGCTTAGAATTCAAGAAATCTTTATTTTAGTCATCACATCTATTTCCTGAATTCAGAACGTCCATCTGAAAGATGATGCCTACACATATCCTTCCAGACATGTCTGTTTATATGTGTATCAACTTGACATGGCTGCTAAAACATGAGGCAACTTGGCTAGCCTCTTCATAGTTACACTTCAAAAGTGACCACACTTTGTAGTGAACCGTGGATACCTCCTGAACTATACAACGTTGCCGCAAGCATTGAACCTAGTAGCTGAGTAACACAACTCTAGTAATTACACACACTCTTTAATAGTACTCTATAAACTCTTCAATAGTGATTAAATACATATCAGCAAAATGCATTAATGCTGTGTTCAGTCTGACACAGTAGTCAGTAGGGAGAAAAAAGACTCAGACTGACTAGAGACATTAAAAATTTGAAGATTCAGCAACACTTCAATGACAACATTGGAGGTGCATTTCACAGCTACCTCAATTTAACAACTTCCCTTCAAGGAATACATAGCGTAAATGACACGTGAGTTTCATAAATCATTTGAAGTTAGTAAGTGTTGATACTTACCTTCTTGTTTGGTTAAATATTTTTGACACTAATGTAAGCTTTCATATAGAGTGATATGACTACGGAAAATTCATGATGTACATGCAAGTAAGTGTTAGCTCAAACTTAATTAAAAAAAAACAAGGAAAGAAAAAAGCAAGAAAAAGAGACAGCTGGAAGGAAAGATCATTCAAATAAAAGCAAGAAATTGAGGTGTTCAGTGGGCAGGTAAAGAGAACAGGAAACTGCAGTTTCAAGTCCTCTAATGGTGCTGGTAGTGGTCAATGTTGTTTCTCCTATCACTGGTCTTTAGACTTTCTACAGAGCAATAAAAGAGCTGCTCCAAAGGTTATTTTGCTGGCCACAAATTCAGTAAAAGATAAAAATATATACAGGTAATTATAACATGCAGCACATTATTGGCCTAAGATAGTTATGCCTTCCAGCTGTTTCTTTTCCTTGCTTTTTTCCCCTTGTTTTTTTTTAAATTGACTTTGAGCTGACACTTACTTGCATGTACATCATGAATCTTCCATAGTGATTTCATCCTACTAATCCCAGTGTGATTTCTTAAGATTCCGTCCTACTAATGGATATTACTAATGAAACCAATCCACAGTTATATAAGGGATCCCCCCACCCATTCAATATTTACATCACTTATTTGCCAGCAATTGTCAACATACAGCTAGATGAACTAAACGTATGAACCAACTGTGCTTGAAGTAATGGTGATATGGTATTATGTTTGTGACCGCAACACACCCTTCACCAAGACAGGTATGTGTATGCATAGCTCCTCTGAATTGCAACTTAAAAGTAAACGGATGGAATTCAGTATGGGACTTGCATCTACATAAGTGGACTTCCATCCATGGAAAACAGAATTGAGCAGTTTTGCAATGTCCATATTCAGCAAGGGGCTGTCATGATGTTACTACAGCAAAATGTCCATTGCACCTCAGGAGTGATGTGCATCAGGACACTTTTGCTGGTATCCTGATATGTATCCTTGCAATTCACTATGAGAGTGCAGTAGCATCTCTGCTATGTAGCTAAATATGCATAAAATTATGCAATGTAGATTGCAATATAAGATTGTGGCCATAGTTTGTAACATTTACAGTAAAGGAACCGAAGTAGTCCCTCCATTTTTGCGGACTTCGATTATGCACAAGGGGAAAATGGAGGGACATAAAATGGATGGCACACCAACATTCAAGCCAATGGGGCTGAATATTAGTGGATTTCCATTTTTGCACCGGGGACGGGGTCTGAAATGGATCCCCCATGAAAACGGAGGGGCGACTGTATTAATAAATGTATTATAGGATGAAGGCATGCCCTCCCTCCATTCTCTTCCATCCAGAGGTACAGAAATGCAAGCCAGCTCCATCAGGCCTTGCCTGAAAGAAGAAGGCCTCTCTCCATCCACCATGCAGAGGGAGAGAAAGGCAAGCCAGCTCCATCAGGCCTTGCTTGAAAGAAGAAGGCCCTCTCTCCAGTCTATCTGCTGTTGTCCAGGCATCAGAGGGACAGAAGATCTGCTGGACTTTTCCCCTTTCCCACTGCCATTCCTTTCTGCTTTTGTGTCTTGTCTCTTTAGATTGTAAGACTGAGGGGAGGGAAATGTCTAATTAACAATCTGTAAGCTGCTCTGACAGCCTTTTGGCTGAAGAGTGGGGTATAAATAAATAAATATTATTATTATATTAGTACTATTAGAAATATCAAACAGAAAAAATATAATAAATAAAATCAGTAGTAAATGCAAAGAACAATTTTTGTACACAATACTTCTGGATTTCTGATATTCAGGTATTAAATATGTTGTGTGTTAGTTGCAATCCTGCTGAAATACATTACTGGGCCCCAGCACCACAAAAGGAGCTAGTTTTGAACTTACTCAATGCCTTATGATACTTTTCAGCCAGGCATGTATTCTACTAATCAAGAGTGTTGAGTGATGCTTTCTGGACAAATAGGATTTTTGTCAATATTATGGCCAGCATGAAGTTTGTGCTGGTCCTAAGCAAACTGTCCTTTATGTTTGTGCCACTCTGTTTCACATCTCCCAAGTACTGAAAGTAACAGAAGCTCCAGCCATTTGCTTACCATTTCTCTCGTGTGTCAGAGGCTGAGTACCAGAGGCTATCATGACTGCTGCCTGCTGCTCAGGCCAGGCAGTGGGCTCCAGGTGAATGAGATAAAATGTCACATGAAGAGTGAGTGACTCATACTATATAAGAGATTATTAAAATAATAAACACTACATGCTATTTTTCACTAACTATACAGCGAACAGAACAGAGTTAGATGTTAACACAAAGCCAACTTGCTGACAAGAACCTGGGGTGGAGGTAAGCTTTTGTGGATATTGACAGTGAATGTCGGTGTTCAAAGGCAGACGACATGATGTGTGTTATATTTCTATTACATCTCAGTAGAGGGCATAATTAAATTTGTCCATTCTGCTGTTAACAGTAACTGGGAATTCTCTTAACTAACTCCCTATTGAGGTATTCATAAATAAAGGAGGAGTCACAACCTTATTTTAAAAATATTTTCTAACAAATTTCAAATGTATGATCATTATCCTCACAATAATAATTACAGAATTACTTTCTGCACATGGTGTCTCTGTATAAGCAACACAATGTCTGAAGTGGCTTGCAGAGCCAAGCTCATTCTACTATAAATAGCAGTTCCTTTATTGTCATTTACAGTATTCTATTCCCAACCATAAAGGTGGCTATCCATCTCAGAATAAAACCACATATACTGCATTTTGGTTGAACCACCATTTATATTCATTATGTTCTTTGATGCCTGAACATTTTAACTTTCCCTTAAGGTACAGATTCATTTCTTGCTTAAGGAGCCCTAATGAAATTTCATAGGGTTGTCATATGTCAACAGGTAACATGAAGGCACACACACAAAGTACAGATTCACCATGTACCTGGCTCTGTTACAAGCTCTAAGAACAAAGCAGTAGGAACCTTTTTGCATGTTCCATGTGTATCTCCCTTCCTCAGAGAAAGAGAATGGATTTCACACGTTTTGAAATGAGTTATAATACCCCAGAACTTAGGTCTTCTCAGTAGCCAAATGTAGTCTTAAGCCTTTCATATCCTTTTTAAAACTCAAAAATTCTCCCAAACTTTAAATGTGTTAGTTTAATAAAAGGAAAGGAAATATATTTGGAACAAAGTTGTTGGATGTTACAAGCACTTGTACAGCACATATATGGAAGAAAACTTCTCTGTGCATCAACTTAGAATTTCAGAGACTAAATAAACACCTCCTGACCAAAAGAGTTTTCAAACCATCCCAAAAAAGAAATGTACTAATGTGCTAGCCATTCACACACCTCTTTGGCCTTCCTAAAGCAAGGATGGTATTAGATTCTCTTGGCTTCCTGCATGGCTGATTTCAGAGCTTCATCAACCATGTCCTTCTCTGTCCAGAGTCAAGAAATGAAGACAGAGTGAGCAAGAAAGTACGTGAAGGTTGATTAAGGTCATGATTAATAAAAAATGGAAGGAAGTTCTTCTGGACAGTTCCTGCATACTGATTCATTTCTAGGCTCATCTTTATAATCTTAAATATTATCCTGTACTGAGGAAGCATTCTGGCTGACTAGCCAGATAACAATGTCTAAGATAAAAGGAGGCACTCCCTTTCCTGTTGTGTTGTAAACACTATGAGACAGTAATTTGCCAGAGCCTGATAGAAGAGAGAGGACAGAGGATTTGAAATCAGTACTGGGCTGAAAAAAATTAATGTTTAACAAGGGGTTTATAAGGGATCATTCTAGCACTCTTTCCCAAATTTTGTTCAACACTTTCTAATATCAGAAAAGCACAAATTAGTATGCATGATCGGCAAGTGTAACAAAGGCTTCTCAAATTCTGAGACTTAGGGATATGGCAATCCTTTGAAGAAGCAGACAAAATATGAAGCCATCAATCCCATGGTTTCATTCTTTTAAAGAATCTGTTGGGTTTTAAGAAAGAAGAAAGAAAAAAAGAAAGAAGAATCTGTGTTTTAGACGACTAGAAACACCAAACCCAAAAAGCCCTACCTGAATTAAGCAGAATTGGCCATGATAGGGTTGCCATAAGTGAGGACCTCCAAACCGGGACAAATGTAGACAAATGTAGGACAACATTTTCAAATGTAGGACACATTTTTTCTAAATGGAGGACACAAAAAATGAGGTTTTTTTTTTAAAAGTTTAATATAAATGCATGTTTTTAGGCAGATCAAAATGGAGGACATTTTGGCATTATTCCTAGACAGATGGCAGAAATGGACTTGCCTCGGGTTCAACTTTACTTCTCAGAAGTGTGTACTGGGGCAAGGGACTGTGTTTTTTCTTCACTGGCATGAGTTTGTAAAATCACAGCAAGTTACATTGGATGTGCCTAGAGGCTGTTGTGATTAATATCACCCCCACCACCACCACCATCATCATCATCATCACATAATTGTCCAGGAAGGCAGACTTGTTAGCATTCAAAGCGACATAAATACACAGAAAATGCACTTGCATATATTTAATAATAAATAATGAAAAAATAATAAAAAAACAAGGCAGGGGTGTATATATATTGAATATAAAAATTAATGTATAAAAAAAAAACAAGCAATATAAAATAATAAAATAAAACAAAAACAAGCATATAAAATAATAAAAAACAAAAAACAAGCAATAATAAAATTAATAAAATAAAACAAAAACAAGCAATAATAAAAATTAATAAAAAAAAAATAAAAGCATAATAAAAATAAAATAAATAAGTATTTTATATTTTTAAAATAATTTAAAAACCCCAAATACCAAGGCAGACCTAATGGCCACTGACTCAGCTTTCCCTCCTCCTCCTCCTCCTCTGGCCCAATTCTGCCTGGCCTTCAGGCACCCTTCCTCCGGCTCCACGCGCGTGGAGGAAACCGGAGCAGGCGCGCGCGGAGGGAAGCGGAGCAGGCGCAGCCGTGCGCGGAGGGAAGCGGAGCAGGCGCACGCGTGCGGAGGGAAGCGGGGGCGGCGTGTGCGCTGCCACTGGCCCTGCTGAGGCCTGGGCGGCGCGCAAGCCCTCACATTGCTTCCGAGCTCAATAAAGGTGTTGGTGATACCTATAAAGCCCTAAAGGCTTGGGCCCAGGATCCTAAAGGACGCCTCTCCCGTACATTCCGCCTCGCACCCTAGAACGTCTGGGCGAGATTACGAAGGTGCCTGGGGCTAGGTTAGCCTCCACCACACGGAGGACATTCCCACGGCTGCCCCAGCCCTTTGGAATACGCGGCCCACCGAGCTCTGCTCGACTACTACCCTGGCCCAATTCAGGAAGGACTAAAAACCTCCTGTTCCAACAGGCATTCCCCGACTAAAAAACCTGTGGGCCTCCCTCCTCTTCCTGGCCAAGAGGTTGGGCTAAGGGGTTTTAATCCGTGTGGTTTTATGATAGTTTTTGTATTGTTTGTATGGTTTGCCTGTAGTTGTATTTGTATATTGTTATGGCACCATGTTTTTAACCTCGTTGTAAGCCGCCCTGATCTTGGGAGGCGGGTATAATAAATTTTTATTATTTATTTTTTACAGTGGGGTGCGGTGGTGGCAGGCTTCTGCCGCTGAGGGGGAGGCGCGGAGCCGGGGAGGAGTGGGTTGGCGCCGCAGCAGCCGCGTAGCAAGCAGCGGCAATGGCCGGAGCAGGCCCCCAAACTGGGAACAAGGCACGGGTGGGGGCCCAAACGGACCGGGACCGCCCCCGAAACCGTGATTGGCACGGGGCCGCCGGTTATGGCAACCCTAGCCATGAGCCAAACCTGAAATTGCAGCTAACAAACTCACTTCACACAATAAAAACATATCAGTATGTTTGATGTAGGTTTGGGTAATGTCCTTTAGACTGAAAAATCTTCAGACAAAGCTAAAAAGAAACATTGGCGGGATATAGACCGCCATATAGTACGTGTTCTATACGTACTAGGGTTAGAATACTACAACATGGCGACGCCCCTTCCACGTCCAGACGTGTTGGCGATGCCTATGACGTCGAATGCGCCAGCGGCGCCTCGCGACGTCATAAAGGCGCGCAAAAAGAAGCTCCAAAATGGAGCTTCTTTTTTGCTCCCGCGGGAGCCCACTGTGGTGCTGCTGGGCCCCTCGCGAGCAAATGGCGCCGGCGGGAGACCGCCGCAAAGCGATGGTCTGTAACCCCCATAGCAATGTGAAATTTGCTTTGCATTTGATGATCTATAATATTCAATTAGCAGACTTCATTATACTATTTTTAAAAAGTAGAAATTATGGAGTTTGATATAGTAACTTTAGACAAACCTTTTATAAATAATGTTTAGTCTCATGCTGCATTAGCCTGTTTGCAATAATATTCATAATAGAAGCAAGAAAATATTAAATGCTCTGCATGGATTTTCAAGAGAAATGTATATGTTGCAAGAAAGCCCAATGTTTGTCTAATAAAGAAGGCTAATGAATTATAAATAATTTAAGCACTAATCCAATTAAACAAAAAAGAACATTTATGCATCACTAGACTAGAGAATCCCATTGGTTTGTTTGTCACATCAGAATATGAATTAACTACTCCATCATGAATTATTTTTTATAGAAGAGATCGAGCAATTTTTACTGCTTTCTATAAAGTGCAATTAGCCTTTGAAAGAAACAGATTCATAGAGAAGCCACAAAAATTAGAAATAAGGTGTTAATGAAAATATATACATTGTCTGTCAAGCAGATTTCTTTCACTTACATTACTCCATAATGGAGTCACTTCTTAAACAGCTGGCCTAAATGTTAGTACCAACATAACTGATCCACTATCAATGAAAACTTGGAGAGTAACATTATCTACATTCCATTGATTTAATCCTTTACTTCAGTTGGGACAATTGAATTTAGTCCATTGTTAGTACAAAAATTTCAACAGATGATATATATGAAAATATTAAAAAGGAGAAAAGGAGGACAAGGAGAAAGGAACCTAGCAGCACCTTTAAGACTAACTGATTTTTATTTTAGCTTGCGCTCCATGGTTATCAAGCCATTCTTCAGATGCAATGCAGAGTGATTAAAGCCTCAGGCTATTAAACATATTAAAAGCTGTGAGGGTGAGATAGAATGTACCATATATACTCAACTTAAATGATCTCATGTATTATTTGAGGGCAGGTTTTTGGGCCCAAATTATGGATTTTGATATGACTTTTGGATACATTGAGGGTTAAACCTAGGGGCATGTAACAAAGGGTCTAAAACAGGGGTAGGCAACCCTTTTGAGCCGGGGGCCGGGTTGCTGTCCCTCAGACAACTGGGGGGCCGAAGCCAAAAAATAAATAATTAAATAATTTTTAAAAAATTAAATAAACAAAAACCAGGACAAATGTAGGACAAAATTTCAAATGGAGGGCACTTTTTAAATAAAATGGAGGACACATGAAAAAATTGCTGATTTTTAAAAAAATGTTAAGATAAATGCATGTTTTGAGGCTTCTATAGACAATTGCTGCACCATGCCCCGCGCGCGAGACTCCAAAGGCCCCCAGCGGCAATGCGCAGGACCGGCTGGGCCGGTCCAAGGCCTCGCGGCGCTCGGCCGCGGTGCCGCATGTTCCTACCCCTGGTCTAAAAGGACGAAGCAAAGGAAAATGATGCAAAGAGCTTACAAAATTCCAGCAGGCATAACTGTTTGTGCTCACCTAAGGTAGAGTTGCCATAATGGAGGACCTCGAAACCGGGACAAATGTAGGACAAGGTTTGAAAATGTAGGACTTTTTTTTTTTTTAATTTCCGGGCTAGGAAATTTTAAAAAAGTCCTAGATTTTAAACCTTGTCCTCCCCTCCTCCTCCCAGCCTGGGAGGAGCCCAGGCCGGTCCCAGGCCGAGAAGGGCGGGGGGAAGCCTGGCATCGCCACGGTGCCAGGCTTCCCCTCTCCCCAGCCCTGGGAGGGAGCCCAGGCCGGCTCCCAGGCCGAGAAGGGCGGGGGGGAAGCCTGGCATCGCGGCGATCGCCACGGTGCCAGGCTTCCCCTCCTCCTCCCGGCCTGAGAGGAGCCAGGCCGGCCCCAGGCCCGGAAAGAGGCGGAGGCTGCTCCTCATCGCGGCGATCGCCACAAGTGGAGCGGCCTGCTCCCACCCGGTCTGGGAGGAAGCCTCAGCCGGCTCCCAGGCCGGGAAAGGGCAGGGGCCGCTCCTCATAGCGGCGATCGCCGTGGTGGGAAGCGCCTCCTCCCCTCCCTGGCCTCGGGAGGCCTTGAGGACCGCCAGCGGCGAGCTCCGACCATGGAGCCCCGCTCGAAGGCTCGCTGGGGCCCGGGAAGAGCAATCTCCGCGGCTGGAGCTCCAACCGCGGAGAGCCTTCCCAGGACTCAGCAAGGCCTTGGAGCCGCCGCGGGGGCTGAGGTGGCCGCGGTGGGCGGGGCCGTCCCGGTTTGGGCGCCAACCCAGACCGGGTTGGCCCCTCCCAAACCAGGATTGTCCCGCCCCCCGGCGGGATATGGCAACCCTACCCTAAGGAATAGATGGATGAGGAGAGAACTGTGGCGGCTGCGCGATGTGTTGGGGACTGGACACAGGCGGTGGCAAGAAAACACATACATCAAAAGGGATGAAAAGCAAAGAAAATGGCAACTACATCAGCAGTGATTATTCAGCAGTGATTATAGCCTTTGACTTTAATATGATAACTCTGGCTGACTTTAACCCAGAAAAGCTGACAAACATACACAAATACTGTATCTTATTCCTCTCTGTTCACTTTGGCACTCCTTTGAGGGGAAGTGGAAAGAACTGGCGCCGCCACCATTTTCCTGCCTAGGCATTCAGAAAGATCAGAAGCAGTGCTGTGGTAGAATGGGGGGGGGGGAGGTCATTGCCTCTTTTAGGTGCTCTCAGGATGGACAATGCTCTCATCACTATACTCTGAGAAGGGATTGGTTCCTTTTTGATAGGAATTAAAGTACAGTATGTAAAATGACCCGTGGATGTCAGCCCAGTTTTTTTGGTCAATATCTTTACTAAAATTTCTAGATCTAACATGGGTATATACAGTATATACAGAAAGATACCCTTGCCCTAATTGCCTTCACATGGGTCATGACCTGAAAAAGTGGATTGATATTCACCAAACTTCATGCTAAAATAAAAACTAGTTAGTTTAAAGGTACTGCTAGATTCTTTCCTACCCTTCCTCCTTTTTATGTTGCAAGAGACTAATACAGTGCGCTTGCGCCATGTGCGGATGCATTTTATGCGGCTTCCAGCTTACGTGGAAGTCACACGGGGAGTACAAGAATGACATATGTGTCTGTGGTGCGCGCGCGCCATACCACCACATACACACCCCCCATTATTTCCTATGTGGCTTGAGCATAGGCAGATTTTCCCTTATGCGGGGGGATCTGGAACGGATCCCCTGCTTAAGACGAGGGCCCACTGTACAATAAATGACAATAAATAGTGATCAAAATCAATGGGGATATGCAGATATTTAGCTCTGAGGAACACCAAGTAGATAACCAGACAATCATCTTAAGGAAATTTAAATGCAAACCATGGGGCCCTTTTGATTTTGTTAAACTCTACCAAGTCCAACCAATGATAGGAGCTTCAGTCCAACTACACTACAAGAGTCACATGGTTCCCTGATGTAAGCTCTAAGTTACTACACAAAAATTTCATTACTTACCGCAAAAGTGTTACCAGTTACATCAATCTCTGGTGGCATAAAGGTTCCTTCTGGGTCATCTTTAAAAAGAAGTATCAAATTAAGACATTAAAATAGGATTCCAAAATACCTTAAGAATCTTTATCTTCTCCAATCAGTTGATTCAATTCAGAGTTATGTGAAAATGGCCTCCCAGAATTCTCTTATTTGTTCACAGCAAAAACAAGAAGGTATTTTTTCTAAATATTTTCCAGGTGCAAGAAAAAATTTCAAACCGTTTCTTGAGGGTAGAGCTTACCAGTAGCAAAGTAAGCTATACAAGGTCTTCCTTTTTTCATAAAGTGTTGGGGTTTTGTTTTGTTTTTTTTTGGCCTGCTGCTACAAGTAACAATGGTATCAGTGTGCTGACAGTCAAGTCACCATTTTGAATCTTCTACACTTTGTTCAGGTCACTGCTTAGGGAAAATGCAAGTCCCAGACCCCCCCCCCCCCCAAAAAAGGGAAAAAAGATTGAGAATATTTAGAGATATTTTGCAAAATGGACTTCTTTTTAGGAGGGTTTAAAAATTATCAGAAAAATATCTTCTGAAAAAGATAAGCCTAGCAATAGTTCAGATTATGACTCTACTGAATTATATAGATGAAGTTATAGAAATCTACAGTGACAGAAGATACATTATTTCCTGAAGTTTCTTTTAAAAACATATAGTAACATAGTGAATTCCGTACAGCTTACAAAAATTCTATTTAGAGAATTACTATGATTCCTATAAGATAAATAAAGACATAAATACTACTATTAGATGCAACAAACCACAAGCTGCTTAATCCACCCACAACCACCTTGAAAGCTGGAATTTATCAATCTGTTTCAAGGCTAAGGGAAATAGCTGATAGACCATAGCTTCTTACATGCTTTTATATAGATAATTAGATACTGAGTGAAGGACTTTACTCTTTGCAGATTCTCTCTCACAGGGTCAGAAAGACCTTGTATGCAAAGAGACAGGATCTTCAATTTAATCAATAATTGCTATGTGCAGTAGAAGAAAGCAAAGGAAGTAGCATAAGAGAGACTGAATATTAGCCAAGGCCTGATCCCAGTCTTGCATTGGCATTTCCCAGAAGCAAAATACAATCTGAATGAATCAAACAATTTTCTGTTGATAATTGCAAATTCTGTGATCTCTTAATGTTTTTTTTGAAACTGCTGATCTATTTGTTCTCTCCTTGTATTATGAGAGAGGCCAAGATACAGTTTGTTATTTTTGGAACATAGTCAAGTTACTAAAGATTGATTTTACTAAGCCAATTTTAAGTTTGCATTGTAAATGTGCAGATCAGAATGCCCTTGGCTTTTTTGTTTTGTTTTGTTTTTTTTGGACAACCTCCAAAGATTAAGACTTGGCCTGGCACCAAAAAGAGGCCTTCTATGTAGTAAGGCCTATTAAAATTATAACTCTACCCCTTTTTTAAAAAATGGTTATAAACCACTTTGACTCCCAATCTGGGGGAAAGGCGGGATAAAAAGTATAATAACAGCAGTTGAGATACTGTGTTGAAACAAAACATCTTTAATCCACTGCTGCGTTAGTCACTTTCTGCTAGTATGACCACAGTTTTCCTTCCCCTCCCACCCCCCTTATAATTCTCCACACTGACTGGGGAGTGAAGGCTGAAATGAAGGCTGAAACGCTGAAGCAAAAAAGCCTCAGTTAGAATCCCTCTTGCCACACACACACACACACACACACATACTCCATGTTTTACTCTCAACCTATCCACGACGAGTCATGGCAAAATCCATAATTTTGGCCCCAAAATGTGCCCTCAATTTATACATGAGGTCGACTTATAGTTGAGTATATATGGTAGGTGTATTAGTAGAGTAAGCAGAGAAATTATTGATAGCCAAATTAACAAATTTTCAAAGAGCTGCCTCAACAAAATGAGAAGATAGTACCCTACATAATAGGGAGGAAATCTAAAGAGAAATTTCATTAAGTAGATCTGAAATGGTGCACCTGAGTCAGGAAAGGTGATTCCCAGTAATACTGTTACACTTACCAGCATGGAAAAGTGTTCCCTTTTCAACAATTTCCGAGAAATCAGAGCAAAAAGAAACTGAAGTGTTTAGTCAGAGGGCTCCTCCTCAAACAGCTCCAACCGCCATGCTTCTACATTCCTAATTTGCAAGACTCTGGGGTCTAAAACACACTGCAGAAATAACCCAGTTTGAAACCACTTTATCTGCCATGTCTCAGTCCTAGGGAATCCTGCGAACTGTAGTTTACTGTGGCACCAGAGCTCTCTGACCGAGAAGTCTAAATGTCTCACAAAACTACAGTTCCCAGAATTCCTTAGCATTGAGCTAGAGCAGTTAAAGTGATCTGAAACTGGTTTATTTCTGCAGTGTGTTTTAGACCTACATATATACTCAACTGTAAGTCGATCTCATGTATAAGTCAAGGGCAAATTTTGGGGCCAAATTTATGGTTTTTGGTATGACCCTTGGATAAGTTGAGGGTAAAACTTTGGAGGCCCCTCAAGTCCATGGTGGCTCTTCAGCGTTTCCCCGGCAGTGGACAGAGGCTGCTTCGCTGCTGCAGCGAGGAACCACCAAAGAGCCCTGGTTGCAGCCATTTTTCCCTTGGAGTGGGGTTAAACAATCACAGGTGCCCTCTGCCCCTTCAATTCCTCCAAGAAACCTACTTTTACAGTAGACTCTCCCCAGAATGGAAACTCTTTACTGTTGGCCCATCCACAGTTGTCTGCAGCAACCTGCTTGTCTTCTCACAGAGAGTGGGTGAAGACAGAGTCAGTTGGGGGAGAGCCAGAGGTAAAAGGAGCTAAGGCATGGAGGGAGAGAAACTGTGTGTGTGAATGCATACTAGACAAGGGAAAGAGGGGAGTATGTGTGTGTTTGTGACTAGATGAGCTGTTGCTCCCATAGAAATAAAAATAACCCTGTACTCTTTGCTTCCAGCAGCTCATTTGCTGGTATGGAGGGAAAGTGGGGAGGAAGGTGCATGTGTGTGTTTGTCACTGAATGAGCTGCCATCAATGGCATTACCACATTGACATGTATATAAGTTGACCCAGGGTTTTCGGGTCAATTTTTGGGCATAAATCTCTCAACTTATAGACAGGTATATACAGTAAATGGCTTTTATTTGTGTTCACTGACATTTTAACATAACCAAATGTGACTGACTATTTAGTACCATTATAATGCCATAATCACTATGTGACCTAGGCTTAAATGAAGGGTAACAAAGTGAACATTGGCAATAAACGGGTCCGAAATAAAAGTGAACATTCTCAGTGATTAATACTGAATCTACATACACAGCCAAGGATGGAAAGGCATTTTAAGCCCTAAAATTAAAACGGAAAAATACTGTATGAAACAGTAACTCCTGCAACACAGGAATACTACATTATCAAGAGGCGAGAACAAGAGTGAAATTGATTAATCTTCTTCTAGTTTAAATTATCCAAAGAATAGTTTAGTTAAGACATCTTTAATAGTCTTTCACATTTGCTCAGCTCTTGGTTTAACACATCACACTTGAGGTCACTGATGTATTAGTATAAAAGAGGATACTGTCAGTGGAATGTTATCCATAGATTCTGTTTTCTGGACATTTAAGGAAATACCATATATCAGAGTTTAACGAAACACAGAAATATGCTCTTGAGCAGTGTAAATTTAGTAATTCTAGAATTATTGTTAAATGGTTAATTTTTTTAAAAAGAGGGGACATAATAACTGTTAAAAGGCCTTACTGCTGATCTCAGAAGCTACAGCAAGAGGAATCATTTGTACAATTTGTTAAGCATCATTTTCCTATTTTGCAGCCCCTGAAACTCCTCTGAGTGGTAACATACGGGGTCAACCAAATGAGGGGGGAAAACAAAATTTCCCTCCAATCTGTGCCTATCAGTACACACAGTGCATGGCATTTTCACTGAATTTGGCGCAATCAGGATACACGACACAGGGCCCAATCAGCAGCAAAACTGGAGTAAAATATCTTAATGGAGATTTTAAAAATTCACAGTTTGTTGTAGAGATTCTAGGAAACTCCTATGTTTCCTCCATGTGTCTCATCAAATCATGCTGGATTTGAAGTGGTGAGGCAGAACATATCACTTTCCAGGCACCAGCTTTCCCACCCAGAGTCTCATGGAGGAGAGGGAAAGTTGTTCCATTTTTCACTCCTGCTGGTGTGCTCTAAGGTTACAACAAGGCAACAGGTTCCTCACAAGAAGGAAAAATCTTTACTTAAACATTGTTCTGGGTGATGAAGGTAAATGCTAGCACCTGCCAGGCAATGATCTATCCTGTCTCTGGGAGCTGCCTGTGAGGTGACAGCGGTGGAAGCTGACAGTGGACCACAGCGTCAGCAATGTAGACAACTGCTGGAGATAAAACAGGTGCGAGGAAGCTCCAGGGAGTAGCAGTGCAGAACAGAGGGACAGTGTCTATTCAGACTTTCCCCCTAAGTTTAGTTGGGCCCTAAGGTAAGCCTATTACAAGGTTTTCTGGGGCTGAGAGTGTGTGCCTTGCTTAAGGTCACCCAGTGGGTTTCCATGGCCGAGCAGGGAACTAAACCTTGATCTCTAGAGTCTCAGTCCAGTGTTCAAACACTACACCACACTAGTCTCACAGCCTAAGATACAATCTGATATACACTTGTGTATGTAGGATTGTATAATGCTCTGTGTACTTGTGTAGTACTTTGAGTGTTGTCTTGAAAAATGAAATATTTAAAGAACACCTCAGATTATTTTAATTAAAAAAATCAACATTTCCATCAGTTCACTTAATTGCTTAATCAATCTAAGCTTACAGCTAATGATTAGCTTCCTACTGGCAGTAAAATTAGGCATCTACCTACAATTGGGAAGTACTGTGTGGCTGTACAAGAGAACAGGAAAATGTTTCATATTTGGCAGCCAACTACAACACTGTTCAATTATGCATTTGTTTATGGACATATTAAACACAGTTTGTTAACCTGAGTTTATATGTTTTGGTGCAAAACACACTGCATAAATAATAAAGTGGGGAGTATGTGTGAGAGAGACTGCTTTAACTGCCCTGGATCAGTGCTAGGTAATTATAGGAACTGTAGTTTTGTGAGACATTTAGCCTTCTCTATCAGAGAGCTGTTGCCACAATAAACTACAATTCCCAGGATTCCCTAGCACTAAACCCAGGCAATTAAAACAGTCTCAAACTGAATTATTTCTGCAGTGTGTTTTAAATCATCCTTAGATCAAGCTTCAGAGAGTATAAAATTGAATTTGATGGAGAAATTTCTATTTTGTATTGTTTGTATAAAATATGGGATACAATTGCTGCTCAAAAGTTAATGAAACATATGAAAATTATCAAGGGCTAATTACACATCTTCAGAATGGGAACCCTTCTGTCTTTCACAAAGAGAAGTTGTTGTTCTCTATCCCACTTTTTTCCCAGGTTGGGACTCAAAGTGGTTTACAGCAATTAATATTTTTTTTGTTAAAAACCCACAAGTTACAAAAGTAAAAAACACAATTAAACAGCATCCAAATAACTTTAAAATGGATCGTTTGAAGTCAGTTATCATATTTGAGTCTGCAGGACCTTGACTGTGAGACAGTTTGAAACGCTATGGCCCTGTATACATGGGCCTTTTAGTATGTCCTGACGACGTACTAGGGTTGCCCGGGAGCGTAGTTTTTAGACGCTCCCTAACCCTAGTACATCGCCAGGACGTCAAAATGGCAGTGCCCTGTCTACATGGGTGCCGCCATTTTGACGTGACAGACACCTAGCGCCCGCATGTCCCGGCATGCTTGTGATGCCGCAAGTGTGCCATTGGTGCATTGCAACGTCACAAGTGCACCGCATAAAGAACCCGTCTTTTAAGGGTTCTTTTTGCTCTGCGGGGAAGCCCCGCGGTCTGCAGGCTGCGGCTTCCCTGCGGAGCAAACTAGGGCAGCGGGAGACCGCCTGCTTTGGGCGGTCTATATCCTGCCAATAAGTTAGCATTATAAGAAAAGAATCCAGGCTTTTCTTGGCATTCCCTATTTGTGCTCACTCCAAGATAAGTGAAAAAAGCTTCACTTTAATTTTTCATCATCCGCATTTTGTCACAATATCTTAACACAGAGAAAATACTGTTAATCTTAAAATTAATAAAAATAAGACAAATTCAAAGCATAGCTAATGAAGCTGGCTTGTTCAAACTAACCGTTATTAGCTTTTGCCACAGTTTACACCAAACTGTAGTTAATCCAAATGGAAACAGAAGCTTCCAATCTCCTCCTCACCATTCCAGTCGAAGAGATGAGTGCATATGAACTCAGAAAAGGAGAGGCTTATTCTTGCAATGACCTCACCAAGTTTATATCGTTGTACTTCTGAGATAGGGGATAATGAATCCCTGAAGAAGCTTTTAAAAAATCACTCTTTGAAATACCACAGTGGCTAAAGGCCCTAGTATTAGATTCTGAGTAACTCTAATGTCAGAAAATGTCATCTATAATCCACATACAGTACCGTTTATAATTTTTAGAAGTATCAAAACATCTACTACTCTCCTACACTGTAATTCAGAGTTCTTTATACTGCTAGTTAAAATACATTAAGTACAATATAGACAGGCACTTTGTGCCACTCTGTAGGCAGAGTCATGGTGTAGTGTCTGCACGATGGATGCAGTGGCTCCGCCCCTTCACGCCATGATGTCGTGCGCCCTTCCAGATGGCGCACGGCATCATGGCGTGATCCTGGCACTGCATCTAGATGATACAGCACCAAGAAGGTGGCACAAAACTGCACCACCGTGGCTGTGATGCCCTTTAAAGGATGCAAAAAGGAGCCCTTTTTGTAGCTCCTTTTTGTACTCTCTAGAGGCCGGATTGGGACTGCGGCGTTCAGTTGCCATGGCACCGATCCGGACAGTAATGGGGCAGCTGCAGACCGCCCCTTTGGCTGCAGACCGCCCCTTAGTAAAATGCTAATGAAAGTGGTGATCTACAGACTGGTGCTACTGAACAAGCCATCAGAAAACACTGAAATTCTGGACCATGCCAACCACTAACATGTCAGGATGCACAGGGAAGCCATTGAAATCTACAAACATATGGATAATTTCAAGCAGAAAGAAGAAACCCTTAAAGTGAACAAACTTTGGCTACCAGTCCTGAAGAATAGCAGAATGAGGATTCAGCAAATGCAAATGGGAAACCACTCAGTCAGGGGCTTTCCCAGCAGATAATGATCACCAATTAGCAGACACTAATCCTCTTTTGCATTAGCCTCCCAGCCTGAAGCCTGCCATCAGCACAGAACAATACACATGCAAATCACTCCTGCATTCCCAGGCTCACACAGATACCCAATTTTTTTCCAGGCAAGCATTCTCTGAAGATGCCAGCCACAGATGCTGGTGAAACGTCAGGAAGAAACTCTTCTAGAACATGGCCACATAGCCCGAAAAACCCACAAAAAACTAAGCCATCAGTTGCCAGTCTGTGGCACGTTTCCAGGAAGCTATGCAATACAATAAAGACATCACTTAAAGTAAAGGTATTCCCCGTTGACAAGGTTGTCAAGTTGTGTGCAACCATAGGAAGCAGTGCTCATCTTTATTACTAAGCCAAAGAGCCAGACATGTCAGAGACTTCTCTGTGGTCATGTGGCCAGCATGGTTGCCACCAGAGTGGTACCTATTTATCTACGTGCATTTGCATGCTTTCAAACTGCTAGGTTGGCAGAAATATTCACTTAAACATCACTTAAATAATATAATTTTTTTTAAAAAATAAAACTTTTATTTATATTCCACTTTTCTATAGCAAGACAATCAGAGCAGCTCTTGAACATCACTTGAACATCACTTCCTGGCACATGGCAGGGGAGGAGGTACTGCCAGTTACTCTAATTTGAAAAGCACTAGATTAGTGATCACCTCCATAAGAGATTTCAAGGTGAGAAACTAAACAGGGAAGATTCCAAGATTTGAAAAAGTCTGTCATCATGCTATTTGGATGGCCTGGACTCTGTTTCCTTGATCCCTTAACTAGTGAACCTGCATCATTATGCATTACCTTACCTCTTGATGTTTATAGTTTAAACTTGTTGCAAACTATAATTCCAGGTTTAGAAAAGCAAAACAAAACCCTCTCACCTCCCTCCCACTAGTGGCAAGCTGTAAAATTATGCTAGATAAGACCCCGGACTGAAATAAATTCAACAGACAAGGTACACCACCAAAAGTATTATTGATCACTGCAGCTTTCTTTCAAAACTTATTGTAGGTGCATATTTCATTATACTTAGGGTTGCCAGACTCACAACATAATCCTACGTATGTCTACTGAGAATACTTCCCTACTTCCAGTTAAGAGCCAGGAAACAATCATATACCATTTTATCTTTCACCACAGCACAAAAAGCAGTCACAGACTGATTGACTGAATGATTACTATCCTCACCACCCCATCCCTAAGTCATCAGGTCTCTAGCACTGGCAAGTGGCAACCCATAGTAGTCTTCCAGTTAGGGAACAAAACTAACAAGATAGCAACTTAGACAACAGTTCCAACTAGGAAATAGGTGGCAGATATCATAGTTGCCTATTTCCTGCCACATAAGGAATTTAAATGTTGTCCACTTACAGCTCTGACAACCTTTTAATCAGTATTCCAACCCTCTTGTTTACTAGCAGCTTCTTGCACTGTGATATTTAGAAAGGCTCAGCCCACATAGCCATATTGCCCCAATCATCTTAGCCAACAATGATTTAGCATGCAGATTCAAAGAATATGGATAATAACTAATTAATAACAAGACCTAAGAGACAGATGCTCACTACAGGAAAAGAGAATCAGTAACTACTGTTGACTTTAATCTACCATGTATTCAATTATTTACTCTATCTGTCATCAATGGAGGCAGTTATCATTTTCTCATCAACTTTCCCCCAATCCAAACATAACTTTACAAAATCTATCACATTGTCTACCAAACATAACTTTACAAAATCTATCACATTGTCTACCAAACATAACTTTACAAAATCTATCACATTGTCTACTAGTGTCAGAATCTCTTTACACTTAAGGTTCTTAAGACAAGTACATGACCACACAAAGAGCATACAAAGCTGATCCTCATATAGAAAATACAGACTAGATTCAAAATCTGGATCCAAAAGCCTATTAAATATGAACTAAAAATCTTTGTTTAATACTATAACAACTAAATGAACATACTGTGTTAGAGGATGTAATTTAATTTAGCTTTATATGGGCCGACATTAATCCTTGCATTAAGAAATTATGGTTTCCCACCTAATTAATCCATGTAGAAATCTGACAGTGAGTATAATGTTATACTACATACTCTCAGTGAGAGTTTTTGTACTTTTCAGCAATTGCCTGGAAGCATAAATACTTACCACTGATCTGTTTCATGAAGCATACATTGCCATTGGTGTTAAAAGCCAAAGTGTCAGGAGTAATACAAAGTGTCTGGAAGATTGCAGAATGGGCAATGCTCTTCAGAGACTTGCTGCACTCGAGGCAAATAGCCCAGATATCTTCCTCAGTAAGACAACTATCCTGCAGTGACAAAACATCAGCAAGAGACACATTCTCCTGCCAAGACATGAATTCATATATTACTACATATTTCATGACATTATTTGTAGCCATCTGTGTCAAAATCTATAATATCCAAACCCAACAAATTTCCAGAACATTCAAAGCTTTCTAAAACAAAAGATTTAAAAGACACACATATTGCACATGCACTGTTATGGAAGCCTTCAATTATTCATAGCTTTTTGATTCTGGAACCTAAATACATTTCCCCCTTCTTCAGCATATTCCTAGTTTGTAACTGTTTCCAAGCTTCAAAATATATTTCATGCAAAACAGTTCTAAGGTATAACTGTCCCTGGAATGGTATGTAGCTTGTGGGGCACATATATCAATCATCAATACAGGAAAGCCATTTAATTCCATCTGTTTCCAACACCCCAGACTGTGACTAACAGCAAATATAATTGGAGGCAGGGGTGGTCTTCTACAAAACAGGTAGGAAAGAGTTGTCATTTGTTGCTCTGCCTCAGTACCTTTAGCCAGCTCTGATTATAGCATGGAATTAAAAACAATCTCAAGTGGATTTATTTGCCCATATATGATACAAACTAAAAAATAAGACACATTTATAAACATGGTTGTTATTGATGTGTCCCATCAAGTCATGTCTGACTTATGGCAACCCTAGGCAAATATATCATGGGGTTTTCTCAGTAAGATTTGCCCAAGATTACCCAGGGATTTCCATGAGTGAGGATCCAAAGCTTGGTCTCTGGAGTTGCAAATATTATTTTAGTCACAAAAATACTGGAAGTGAGGACATTGCTCTCCAGCAAGCTCTTTTTCTCTACTTCCACCTTCACTGCTGTAGAACCTAAATGGTCTTACAGTCAGTGAAACCACAAAAATACATAAAGTCTTCATAGTGTCATCTTGGGAAGGAGATGTGAAGACATATGACTGTGGCTACATCCGTGGTGAGACACATGGAGTGAAGCATACATTTATTCTGACAAATGATCGGAATTCTGACAAAAACGGCATCCCTGTAGATCAATTTTGTAGTGAATTATTTCTATATTCTGAATTATCCTGTATTATGCTCATACCACATACAATATTGTACTGCTCAGTATGTTTCCTTCAAGCAACTCTTTATGACACTGCTTATGACATACTGCATACATTTCCCCATCAGGACAGTTTTATGTAACAGTTTTTATGCCTAGACAGTTTTATTCCTAGATTATTATTATTATTATTAACCTTTATTTATAAAGCACTGTAAATTTACACAGCGCTGTACATACAATCTTTTAGTTAGACGGTTCCCTGCCCTCAGGCTTACAATCTAAGATTTTTTTTTCCATCTGAATTGATTTTTCAAGGAAGTTGTACAACTGAAAAAGGAAGAGAGTGACAC
The DNA here is from genome assembly GCF_019175285.1 of Sceloporus undulatus. Classification (NCBI taxonomy): domain Eukaryota; kingdom Metazoa; phylum Chordata; class Lepidosauria; order Squamata; family Phrynosomatidae; genus Sceloporus; species Sceloporus undulatus. The sequence continues at coordinate 183,252,358 of NC_056524.1, forward strand.
TGATTTTTAAAAGTTCTGGGCTTTTTTTCATTTTCTGGTAAAGTTCTCTTTGCTAAGTTTATTCCTCTTTGCTGCTACAAATGTTTTTTGCTCTGTTATTATGAGCCAGCAAACAAAAGAGCAGTAGATAAGGCTTGATTTGAACTGAAATGCACATACCACCCATGTTGGATGCTTTTGGCACAAGTCTATAGAGTTAGGAATCCAACACTATTATAAGACCCTTCCCTGAATTAAGCCAAAGGACTATCTATTCATACATAATTGGTCCCATATTAAAGGTGGGATATTAAATAAATAAATAAATAAATAAAATACAGCATTCTCTTTCCACAATGGCTAATTATATGGGTATGACTATCCCACAACAGGATATTTGTGTGTTTTCCAGCAACTGTTATTCAGAAGCATCCTGTCTCCAATGCTGGAAATAATGTATAACCATCATGACTAGTATCCACTTATGACATGATGCTGGTCCATGAAAAAACATAATACTGGTGTTTCCCCATTATCTTACAATTATTCATTATTTTCCCTTTGGAATGACTGAAAACATTCAAACAACCTAACTTCAGCGTAGCAGACTTAAAAAGGGGAAGCAGAACTTCTGTGAATATTGAAGGATAAGAGTATGTCAGTCCAATCCTAACCATTAACCACCCTAAGTAACGACAGCTAGTGTTGCTAGGTTTTTCAAAAGAGTAACAAAAGAAGGTCAAATTTCACATCAGACTGGACGATCAGGAAGTAGCTACTAGCAAGTTTGTGTTCTACCAAAATAGCAAATGAAAGTATTGATTTCAGTTAACTTAGCAATGTTTTCCCCCCTTATTCCCAATATTTATAAATTCCATAATGCTTATGTTTTTGTCCTTATGAAGGGCCCACACCTCAAAAATACAGAATTTGGGGGCATCTTATTTGGTCTACATGAAAGGAAAAGCTTTGCAAATGTCAAACAGGGATATTCCTTATAATAATAAGCTTTCTGGCTCTCACATAAGGGACACCTGGCAAGCTAACAACAAGAGATACTAAAGTTTTTTTCTCCCACTGAACTCAACATTTAACTTTTGTTGAATTTAAGCACACTGACTCAAAAGTCATTTTTGCTCAGGTTTAATCAAAAGTGCTTCATTTCCATGAATCTTACATGGAAGAAATCATTCTAAAACGGTTGTTCCTGTACTTTTAAATGTTGTTCCATAGCAACATAATCTTTAAAGATTTTCTTTACTGCTTCCTGAAAGACACAATTTTGTGGTTTCCTTGTTTTTGGTTAAAGCTTCTAATTTGCAAGGAGTTATCCTTCACTCAAAGTGGATCAGGATCAACCGGTTCCATTTACGGAACACATTTGACAATTTATCTGAAGAGTTAATAATAATCTTGGGGTTGCTATACATACAAACATGGTTGTCAGGCCGTTAAAATTCTGTTTCCAAGCTGCACTCCCTTAACACTGGATGGAAATGCTGGCAGAGGAACTGCAGTTCAACAAAGGATGTGTTCACAGTGTAGAAATAATGCAGTCTGACTGCCATGGCTCCATCCTACAGAATCCTGGGATTTGTAATTTGAAGAGACACCAGCACTCTTTGGTAGAGAAGGCTAAAGACCTTGTAAAACTACAAATCCCAGGATTCCATAGGGTGGCACTACACTACTTAAAAGTAATGTCAAACTGAATTCTTTCTACAGTGCAGATGCACTAATGGAGAATACAAATGAGAGGGCGCATCCACAGTGTAGAAATACAGTCACTCCTCTGTTTTCGCAGTGGTCAGTTCCAGACCCTTCCCCTGCGAAAACGAAAAATCATCAATATTCAAGCCCCATTGGCTTGAATGGCGGTGCGCATTCAGGGACACCTATGGGACTGTGCCACAAGTGTGCACCGCTGGTACATGCCCCATTTTGTTCCCCTCTGTGTACCGCCTGCAAAAGGTTGAAGTTTGGAGACCTCAAGTCTGCGAAAATGGAGGGGTAACTGTATTGCAGTTTGACACCACTTGAACTGCCATGTCTCCTTCCTACAGAATCCTGGGATTTGTAGTTTTGTGAAGCACCAGCACTCTTTGGCAGAAGAAACTGAAGCACTTGTAAAACTGCAAATCTCAGGATTCCATAGGATGAAGCTACAGCACTTAAAGTGGTGTCAAACTGCATCATTTCTACAATGTAGATGGACCCTGTGATTTCCATTCCCCATCAGGCCATCTACCATTTTTAACTATGCTGTTTTGAACTTAGATTTTAATATCAGTAATATTTATCATTTAAAAAAAAACTTTTGTAAACAATGTTTTAGTTCTCTGTCATTTTAAATAACTGTAAGCCACCCTGAATCCCATTTTGGGAGAAAGGTGGCATATAAACCCTTTTAAAATAACTTTTTCAACACAACAGTTATTTGTTCACACACAAGCAAACTGAAGAAGGCAAGACAACTCTCCCAGTGTGAGACAAATTCAACACCAGCAGAAACAGCCAAAGGGAGGGGGAAATAATAATAAAAGTTAGGGCAGGGTGACCAGATGTCCTAACCGCAAAGGAGGACAAACCACCGCAAAATGTAGGACCTTCAAGAAAAATGAAAGACATGACCAAATAACAGCTAAAAGCACTAGTATAAATATAAATTCATTTCATATGATTTAGTTACAGCTATACTACACAGACTGTAGTCTATTAGGTACTCAACTGTATTTTTCTGATGAACTCAGCTTAAAAGTTAAAATGCTTGTTGGATTGTACTTACAGAACTCTGACACCAGCCAACCCTTCACTAAATCTACCTTTAAACTATTCCTTTCAGTTGTTGAAGGCTTCACATAATAATAATAATAAACCCTAATAATACTAATAATGGTTGTTATTGTTTATTAATATAGCAGTAATACAGTGTGTGTGTGTGTGTGTGTGTGTGTGTGTATATATATATATACAGTATACAGTAATAATAATATACAGTAATAATAATGTGAAGTTGAAGGCTCCACATAATAATAATAATAATAAATCCTAATACTAATAGTACTAATAGTTGTTACTGTTTATTTATATAGCAGTAATACAGCATATATATATATACAGTATATATATAGAAATAATAATAATAATAATAATAATATATACAGTATATATATATATATATATATACACACACACACACAATAATGTGATGTCAAAGGCTTCACATAATAATTAACCCTAATAATACTAATACCAATAATACTAATAATAGTAGTTGTTATTGTTTGTTTATATGGCGCCATAAATGTGCATGGCATTTTACAAGCATCATCAAAGCAACATATAACCTGCCAATGGTGAATATAATAATAATAATAATAATAATAATAATAATATAAAATAACAACAACAATAATAGCAGTACTAGTAGTAGTAGTAGTAGTAGTTAGGGTAAAGGGCGACTAAGGAGCCTCTGCTGAGGGAGGAAAGCTGGGCTTCCTTTCCAGTGGCCCAGACTTCTCCAGGCTGCATCCACACTGCAGAAACAATCCGGATTGACACCGCTTTAACCGCCACGGCTCAGAACTATGGAACCCTGAGAACTGCACTTTATTGCGGCATCAGAGCGCTCTAATAGAGAAGCCTAATAAATAGGTCCAAAACACACTGCAGAAATAATAATCCATTTTGAGGCTGCTTCAACTGCATTGAGCCTGAGCAGTGAAAGCGGTCTCAAAGTGGATTATGATTTCTGCAGTGTGGATGCATCCCTGGTTGTTGTTGTTGTTGTGCTTGTTCTTCGCAGCAGCAGCAGCAGCAGCAGCAGCAGCAGGCGGGGGAGGCTCACCTCGTCCTCGGAGAGCGAAGGCAGCGGCTCAAAGTCCCCGCCGCCGTCCAAAGAGTCCCCCATGGCTGCTCCTCCTGAGGGGAAGACAGAGGGAGAAGGAGAAAGAGTGGAGGGCTGGATAAGAAAGAAGCCGCCCTCAGTCTCCTCTTGGACGGCCCCTAAATAGCCCCGCAGCCACGCATCCCAAAGGAGAGGCTTTCTAATAACCTTTATAGCTGTGGCCAGTTGTAGGGCCTCTCCCTGGGGCGCTCCATGGCAACAGACTGGAACTCGACGCGGCGCCTGGGGCAGAGGCACAGAGGGAGGCCTCAGTCATGGTGCCAGCCTCCAGTAGAGAGCACTGGGGTCTTCTCTCCCCGCCTACGAAGGCCACATCTTATTGTTGTTGTATGTCTTCAAGTTGTTTCCCACTTATGGCAGCCCTAAGGCTGCCCTGTCATAGGGTTCTCTTGGCAAGGTTTCTTCAGAGGGGTTTTTGCCATGGACATCCTCTGAGGCTGAGAGAGTGTGACTCGCCCAAGGACACCCCATGGGTTTCCATGGCTGAGCCGGGATTCAAACCCTGGTCTCCAGAGGCATATAAGGCCTGTTTCCTCTGAAGCTGAGAGAGTGTGACTCGCCCATAGGCCACCCCAGTGGGTTTCCATGGCTGAGCTGGGATTCGAACCCTGGTCTCTAGAGTCATATGAGTCCTTTCCCTCTGAAGCTGAGAGAGTGTGATTTACCCAATGCCACCCCAGTGGGTTTCCATGGCTGAACAGGGAGGGACTCAAACCCTGGTCTCCAGAGTCGTATGAGTCCTTTTTCCTCTGAGGCTGAGAAAGTGTGACTCGCCCAAGGTCATCCCAAATATTTGAAGGGATGCCATATTGAGGATAGAGCAAGCTTGTTTTCTGCTGCTCCAGAGACTAGAACACAGAAGAATGGATGAAAGCTACAGGAAAAGAGATTCTTTCTAAACATTAGGAGGAAATTCCTGACAGTAAGAGCTGTTTGACACTGGAGCACACTCCTTTGGTGCAGTCTCCTTTTTGGGAGGCTGTAAACAGGCTGGATAGCCATCTGTTGGGAGTGATTTGATTGTGGTCTCTTCTAACTCTATGATTCTATGATTCTATACACCCCACTAAACAGAACATGTTTGGCCTGATGCTGAAATGACTGCAAGTGAGTCATAACTCTATGGGCAGAGTATCCCCAAACATATCCTCATGACAGGTATGACTCTTTTCTTCAATGTCACACAACGAGTAAAAGGCACCTTGAGAAAATCCTTCAAACCAGAAAAGACTAAGCAAAAGCACCCTGAACCTGCATGCGACATGGATCCAGGAGTATTCCCAGGCTGCACAACTGCTCTTTGAAGGACAGCATATGTATTCCCTGGCATCAGAGCCACCTACTCCCATGCCTTCTGTCTTGTCAGGATTCATTTACTTGGTGCTCCTTCAGCACTTTACTGAGTCCAGACGCTGCCTGAGCACTTGCACAGCTTTTTCTACTGAGACACTAAGGAGAATAGAGTCACCCCTTTCCTTTAACAATACAGACCAGTCCAAATTGGTTTGGATGCTGATTCGCAATGCTGACAATACGGATCGATCCAGATCTTTCAGGAAAACTCTGGAAAAAAACTGGTATCGACTATGCCAGGTTAAGTGGGTTTCTTTGCCAACCCAACACAAAAGTGCATTGAGCGTATTCAGGACGTGTGTAAACACCAAGAATTCAACCCGGATTCATTCCAGATGATTTTTGTAGTGTGAATGGGGCTTGAAATTAACATTGTCCAAGAAACCCTTGTCATAGGTTCACCATAAGTCAAAAAAACCTTAAAGCCACACAACAATAATTACTAGATAAAATATTTACATATTCTGCTGAAAATTAAACAGAGCAATATCCTACAGTTACAATATGTAATAAAAGCTATCTGATAGTTTTCAAAGGTACCCTGTTTTTTGTTGCTTACTACATCCTGTTCTAGTTTCTTTGCAGTTATCCTGGTACTGGAGTTCAGTCAGCAGAATGTCATGCATGTCTGCTCAGATGTCAAGTGTGCCTATCAGTTTCATAGTACAACGGAACATGTGTCAGTTATGGCCCTTGACTTATACATGAGGTTGACTTATAATTGAGTATATATGGTAAATTCCAAAAGCATTTCCCCATGTTATATAAGGGACCCCATTTTACTTTGCCATTGCATTTAATGGGACTTGAGCATCCACAGATTTTGGATTTCCCGCGTAAGGGGAAAATCGCATATGCCCACACCCCATTGAAAATAATGGGGCACGTGTATGCTGGCTCACTGTATATATAATTCAATGCAATTTACTTCCTAGGGTTGAAATCCATTAAATACAATGGGGCTTATTTATGAGTAAACATTCACTGGAATTCATTGTAAGAGAAGATTACATTCTAATCACAGGCAACAGTCCTAGGTATACTTACCTGCTCTACTGAACACAGCTTGACTTGGTTGTGTGTAAGCATGTGTGAATCTCTTTCTGACTTTGATTTGGGAGTGGGAATTGAGTGACTCTCCAGAAGCTGGTGAACTTTAGCCCTTAACAGTATAGCCAATGAAGAGGGATACTGTGAGATGCAGTCTATCAAAGTAAGGAGTAAAGATATTTTGATCAACAAGAATTCAACAAGAAATTAATTTTGATCATGTCTCCTATTAAAGTTACAATCCTACAGTGTTGGGACAGCTTCTCCTGATTAAATATTGATCAGTGGACATGTTCCATAGCTATATCATTCACAGCTGAAAAGCTGTATGCTAGAAAAATAGGTTAGAAATGTTCAGGAGAACTAGGAGTCCTATAAGCGAGTCATAAATACTCTGGAAATATCCAGTTTGTATTCATATTTTTTTTAAAAAACTGGCACTCAACAGTTTTAATCCATACACTTTCTAACTCCAGGGGCAGTTTGACCATGTAATAGCTATCTATAACAGCTCACTGTCCTATTTTTGCTTTCCGAGTGCACCTACCAATACAATCCTCCCTTATGTAAACTCCATTAAATTCAATAGAATTTACACTCTGATATAGAACCGCCTCTGAGTATTACTTGTCTAAGGAAACCATATAAAATCCATGTGGTCACCATAAGTAGGCAAGTGACTTGAAGGTAAATACACACAAGACTGCGGCCTCATTTTATCAGTATGAATTGCTAGTATTCATCTAACTCTGACAGAGTTATTACTTATATTGGATTTAGGACCATTGTCATTCTTCAGCGTTTAGCTCTCCAAAGGCCTCTAGAAGCGAGTTCCCTGGAATGGGTAATGGATACATCTTGTCTCTATGCAGAGATAGATAAGGGCATAGGAATGAATACTAAGGCAGCATACACTGTCATTTTGCTCAAAAAAGCAAGGAGGGGTATATTTTCAAGTGCTGATGACCTATTGAAGGACACTATACTGTTTGCTTTTCACGCCATGGAGGACACAGATTTGTGCAGATGCAGAGTAAATAAATACACCTACAGCAGGTGTTTTAGAACATTTATGGATGGAATGGATTTTGCATCGAAGATCAGGAAGGATTCTTGATATTAGAATGTTACACAACCTAGAGCCCAGTCTACACCTAGGTATGTTGTGCACATTGGTGCAGATTTCAGTTGGGTTTTCAGAGAAGAAAGAGCAGTGATTGCGGCTGCCCACACCTTCCTGAAGTGCAGGGCTAATTTGTGCACATTCACACATCAGCCCTGCACTTCAGGAGGAAGGGGGGGAATAAGCGATTGTGGCCACCAACCACCTCCTGAAGACAGCTTCTGTGTGCACGTTCACATAGCAGCCAACTTTGAGAGGTGGTTGGCATCTGCAATCACTGCAAAAGAGATGGGAGAGAGGAGCAGAATCATGCCCACTTATTTATGACTGTCTGAGAAGTGGAACTGTAGAGGAAGGAACCTATCACACAAAGGCAGTCATGCAATAGCAGCGACTCTGATAACCTATTGACAGGTTTTGTCCATCTGTGAAAAGGTGCACTACAGTAATGCATGGCATACAAGACAGCAGCAAGACAGACATGATATCATGTGATAAGTACTAGCCAAAGATGCTTTTGTCCTATTAAAATCCTAATTTTATAGCCTCATGTGATAAAGTCCTGAGACACAATTGCCTAGATGCTTCCTTGCTCAGCCAGATCAGCTATGCCAACTCAGAACCAACTCCTTTCAAGTAAGAAAGTATAAGATTGCAGTCTATATGTAGGGGATTGCAGCTTTTCCTCCCAATAATTTTTTTTCCTGTGACTGCTTATTCTGAATTCCTTTTCACCACAATTTCCAATGGATCTCTAAATATAAGATTTGTTTGCAACCTGATCTACACAGCACTTGGCTTTCAGGGGTCTCCCACAAGTACAATTCTAAGGGTGATTTCCCTTCCTCAGTCTTCTGTCAGTGATCCTTGAATTTAAAACAGCTGTATAAATCAATGCAGAGTACTGGTTTGAGTTTTGGACTATGACTCTATAGTCCAGGGTTCAAGTCCCTACTTAGTCATGGAAACCCACTAGATGATCTTGAACAGAGCACACTCTTTTAGGCTGCCTCTGCACTGCAAAAATAATGCAGTTTGACACCACTTTAACTGCATGGTGCAATGTTATGATACTATGGGATTTGTAGTTTTGTGAGATATTTAGTCTCCTCTGCCAGAGAGTCCTGGTGCCACAACAAATTTCAAATCCCAGGATTCCATAACACTGAGCCGTGGCACTTGAACTGTGTCAAACTGCATTATTCCTGCAGTGCAGATGCAGCCTCAGTTGCAGAGGAAAGTAAAGGCAACACTCTGAACAAATCTTGCCAGGAAAGCCCTGTGATAGGATTGCTTTAGAGTTGCCATAAGGTGAAACAAAACAAAAAACAGCAACAATTTACATGCCTGGAAAGGCAGCAATAGCAAATTGCACTGCAACTGCACCCTCATACCCTAGTCAAAGCTGCTTTGTATTCAGCGGCACATGACTGTAGAGTTTCTAAAGTGTAAAAGTGGATTTTCTTGCTTAAGGGAAATGATGGAACAAGAACAAGTTAGTTTGGGTCATAAATAAGCTGATAACAATACCCTATATAAACTGCATGAAAAACCAGAGAACAAAGCAAAATGATACCAACCCAACAGCTTCATCTGAATTCACCATGTATTACAAATCACAGTGTTATTGGTTTTAATATTACACATACTGAAGCAAAGCCAAGTTATTTTCACCATGCTCCTCCCCAATCTACAATACAGGAATAATTGCAATAAGGGAATGCATGACAAGCTCTGTATGTTCTTTTTGTTGTAGTTGTTATTGTTGTTGTTAACTACCTTCAAGTTAAGCCTCGACTCATGACAAACCCGTGAATGAGATCTCTAGCCCCCCCATTCTCTACAGCTGTGCTCAGGGCCTTCAAGTATCAGTTCAACCAATCAAAATTATAGGTTTTGCTTTTGCAAGTGAAATACAGAAGGAAGGAAAGTGCTAATGGGATACTATCACTTGTTATGTTTTTAAGTTAAATTACTAGGGGCATCTCCTCAACTTTATTGTTAGAGTTTGGCTAATCTTATAGACTGCCTAATCAAAAATGACTATACTGATGAAAAAGACCAGAAAATCCCCAATTTTGTTCTTTCCAATTTTATTTTGAAGATCCATACATGTTTTGTTTATCCTAAAATATTTTCTGGTACAATCAGATTTTTTATATATATACCAGCTCCGCAGGGTTAGCTTATTTACCATATCCTGTAGGGTCAACCCTGCTTATATTTTAGAGGAAGGAATTGGGGGGAAAACACACACCTTGCCTAAGAAAATGCTATGAAATTCATGCGGTCTTCCTAAGTCAATAGGCATCCTGATGGTGCACATGCACTCATACAGAAGAACAAAATGTGGGACTTTAAAATCAATCTGGATTCTCCTGGTACAACACTTTGGGAGTACCACAACTACGGATAAGAGAATGCACATTTGTTACACTATAATTAGAAGTATACTCTATTTTTAAGAGCTTTGTTTACTGCCAGTTTGCCTGAAGCTTTTCATTTTAATTTAGTTTGGATGAAACCACAAGAAACAGAGGGGTGCACTACAAATAATCATTTCTTACACACAGCCAGTTTCACTTGTTTAACTTTTATTATAAAGGCTTTTCTTTAATAGCAGTTTTGTTAACACTAACTCTGTCCATAAAAACTTTTGTTTCTTTTCTTTTTTAAAAAAAAACCTTTCCTCTCTCCCCAACAGCAATCCCATCATTATTTAAGCAGAAGAAAGGGAATCTGACAATGGCTGACTGCAGCTCTGTGTGAAGCAGCTGTGGGATCCCAGGAATGAAGAAAGCAAATAACATGTTTTACTGTTTACATCCTGCCATTAAACAGACACTGTGCACACCAGACACACATAGGTGAAGATAATGTGACTGAAAAAAAAAATCCTTCAGCTATTAATGATATGGAAGATTATGTTACATCCTTCTAAAGGAATTCAACATGCAACTGATTCTTTTAATGAAGGGCAACAACGGTTTTATCGATGGTTATGGGGATTCCTACTCATGGCAACCCTAAGGTGAACCCATCATGCGGTTTTCTTGGCAAGATTTCTTCAGAGTGGGTTTGCCATTGCCATCCTCTAGTTTAGTTTAGGCTGTGGAAAAGCCCAAGGTAGTCATTTCAGGTAGCCTATTCCTAAATGCTCAGTTACTTTTTCAATCAAAAGGCAACAGCATTCCAAATTCAGGGAACTGCTCATTTCCTCACTAAGGATGCAGAAAGGTACCTTCTTATCTGTTTTCTACAGCCACGAAATGGTCTCCTTCATTGGGAAACTGAAGCCAACTTGTTATTCATGTGTGTGTGTGTTTTAGTATGAAGTCTCTTAATTCCAGGATTGGCTACGGGCAACTGAGGGGTAAATATACTGTACACAACTTGTGAAGTGTTTTCCTACCAAAATAATAATAATAATAATAAAAAGCATGTGAAATAGGTTTTGAAATGAGACCACAAAGCATGTTCAGAAGAATATTTAACTGTTTCCTTCCCTACTCCCTACCTCTTTCAAACAGGTACATCTGCTGCTGATGTTTTGCCACTATTGCCATTCATACACTGGCCTGTTTGAATTAGGAGAAATCAGAGGACTGAGGGTGAATCCACACTGCAGAAATAAAAGAGTTTGACACCACATTAATTGCCATAACTCTGGTCTACAGGATCCTGGGATTTATGGTTTAGAGAGGTCCCAGAGCTCTCTGACAGACCAGGCTGAATACCTCACCAAACTACAAATCGACTTGGAGCATGCAACAGCAACAAATATTACACACCAACAGAAATTATCCTAAAATTCACAGCTTTCCTTAGAACCCTTTAAAATGCAGGTCAAAGCAATGAGCAATAAGATATTGCTTTGTTCCACATTTAGGACTGGCTAACACATTCACTTGGCAAACAATAATCACCCAGATAACTGCCCTAGTGGAATGATCTGTTAAGCATCCCTTATATATGCATTTTCCCATTAACTTGTATCATACACCTGACTGAACATTTTGCTGTTGATGTTGATTTAGCGTTCTTCGTTGAACTAAAATAAATCAAAGTTTAACATGTAAGTTTTAGACAATGATGGGGAAATTGTGGACTTCCAATAAATCCCATAATTCCTCATCATTGGCAATGCTGTATACGTGGATGGAAGTTGTAGTCCAATTATATCCGGAGGACCAGCCATTCCACACATCTGCTTTAATTGCTCTAAGCTGGTAGAATGATTCATATTTAGATAAAAATCAATGGGGTTGACTCCAAATTAACCATATTTCATACAGTATTTTTGACATAGTGAAGTACAGTAAACTTTACCATATCCAGTCCATGGCCAATTTTGTATCCTATATTAGTTTCTCACCAGAATTCTACAGTAATACCTTTTAAAACAATAATGCTGCATATTTGCAATATATAGATTCAGAAACATAAAGATGTGTTACTTTAACCCCAAAACATTTTCAAGAGAATATTTAAGCAGGCAGAACTGAAAATTGAGGGAAATGCTTTCAACTGGTGCATGCTATTCTTTTTTTAATAGGCAGATGCTGTACTTTTCTTATTGATTTGCTTTTTTGTGTGTGAAATATACACACTCTCCAAAAAGAAAATTATATTCTTAAGAGGTAAATAGTATGGTATCTATTTTATTTATTTATTTGTTTGTTGGATTTATATCCCATTTTTCTGCCAAAATGGGGTTCAAGATGATCTAGATTACAGTATTTTTTAACAGTTCCTGAACTGATACTTGTAGTCAAGTAGACAAGTGTAAGGTACAGTATTATCCTGTCTCCAGTAAGTATGAAGAATTAAACAAATGGAATTAGTTCCTTTCGTTTTAGGCAGGTTTACTCAGGAATAAGCTTCAGGGGGACTTGTCCCAATTACCAGGGAAGAAAATAGTTAGAGTGACTTCTGAGTAAATATGCAGAAGATTATACTTTCCATTGTGCCCTATCAGCTCTCATTTGTGTAATATAATATTCAAACTACTGGAAATATTGATTTGAAATACAGCAATATATTTAGTTCTTTTTATTTTCCTTTCAAAAAGTGTCTGACTTTTTAATACGACAATATTGTACATTCTGCTTCGCCATGTAAAAGCAATAAGATGGATGGGTTATTCTTTATTTGCAAATTGATTTCAGTAACCTCTGAGGTATTCTGTAGTTATTGTTTTGGACACATTATTCATCATGTTTTTGTTTTGGAGATGTAGATTCAGATCAACCCATATGCTCAGTTGTTTCACAATTGTCTCCTATCACACTTTTATATCAATTTTTACATAATTACATCAATCACTGATGTTTGAAGGCTAGAAAACTTCTGCTTGTGTTTTTATTTAAATTTTATTTTATTTTACTTAGTCCCTGAGGAAAACACAGACAAATGTACGTAATGAATTGTGAATATAAATGTAGAAGAGTTTTCTTGCTCTGCTCCCTAAAAGATTACATATTATCTATCAAAAACTTTATTCAGTGATGTGGAATATGAAATAAAGCTTCTATTCTTTCCATGAATTTCATCAAATGATCTTTTTGTGCTTTTACAATGAGCTAACAGCTAAATAAGGCCAGTTGGAAAGACTGAAAAATGTCAGTCATTCACCATGTTCAGACTCTGCAGCTGCATTGTTAGGATTAGGCTGGGAAGAAGCATTTATGTGTTGCCTTCCTGAATAACTTGCCCTATTGCCTACTTGTTTCTTGTTGTAAGCGCAAAGAATTTGGTCTTCAACCCCTTTTAGCATTTCCAAGGTTATTTTAAGTAGAAAGATGCCTCTTCATGCAAATCTGCTGCTTGGTTATAAAATGGTAGCATCTTCCATAACAGATGTATGACCTCATGTATATATGCCCTTCAGGAAAGTACAGATTTAGGATCTTTTCATGAATATATTGTACAGGGAATTTACATTCGTTGCTTACAGAATGTGAATTGCAAACCATATTGCTCCAATCATACACTGTGGCTGATCTTACAAAGAAAATTACTACTAGTCACAAAATGGCAGTGTAGAGGCTGCAGGTGGACCTTGGCATAAACATTTGGTAATCTCATTCCACTGCTATCTAATCTGTATCTCAGAACAAGTTAGTTCTTTATCACTACAGTTTACGTCTGAAAGTGCTCCGTAGATGAGCTCTCCTCCAGATTAAGTAAAGATACTGTATTAGCTCTGGGGGTACTATGGCACAATTGCCTGCTATATGCAGAATCTTCTGATTCAGTGATTATAAACAAAAAAGGCCATTTTATTTTATATTTTCTATTAAATACCCTAAAAGCACCAGATCCTGTCTTATCTTGTAAGGTAAACAGGCTATACAGTGGGCCCTTAGTATCTGCTGGGTTTTAGTTCCAGGGTCTCCTGTGGATTCCAAAATCCATGGATGGTCAAGTCCCATTAAATAAAACAGCCCAGAAAAACGATGTCCCTTGTATAAAATGGTAAAATCAAGGTTTGCTTTTTAGGGTGTGTGTGTATTTTAGGGGAAGGAACTGGCAAAATCACCTCTGAATATCCCTTGCCTAAGAAAACCCTATGAAATTCATGGGGTTGTAATAATTAACAGGCAACTTGAAGGCACACACACACACACATTCACCACCCACTTAATGTCTCTTGAAGTGTTTTTATTCATCTCCTGCCATAGTCTTTCATTTCTCATTTCAAGCCTTTTCATTTCCTTTCAAGCCTGTAACTTATTTTTACTTCCCTTGCAAAAGTTTCTTTAGCCTTAATCCAATTGCTTTTTTCAGCTAGAGTAGCCCCATTGACACAGTTCTTGAATGGTATGTCAATATTTAATGTAAGTCTCACTGATTTGATGGATCTCTTCTAGTTCATCCCTGTTTTATATTCACTTATTCCACTTATATGAGCTTTCTTTTCTTATCCTGCTCCTCTGTGTTTCCAGATGCTGCTGCTGCTACTGCTGAAAATATGAACAGATCCAATTTGTAATTCTCTATTGTTTCTGATCCAATAAGTGACAGACAGGGGTGTAGCTACAGGAGAAGAGCAAATAAGAATTCTGCTTCCCAAGTGACATTTTCTCTCAGATTCTACATATCTAGCCTTGCAATAACTGAAATCATCACTTGTGTATTTAGAAATGCAGTGTGTAGGCATCCAAAGAAAAGCAACAGACAGAAGTACCAAAGAAATGCAAACACAACATATATGACACTTCTAGATATGAACAATTTTCAATAGTTCACTCTACAATGCCCAGATTTTGGGTACTGAAATGAGATTTCACTAGGGGAAAAAATTCCTATGAGCATGCAATGCCTTCCTATTGTTACCCTGTAGCTAGACTCCTGGTGATCCACATACGACAGACTCTTCTGCATGTGAGTCTCCCCAATTTAGCAGGAAGAAGTATATAAAGTTAATATTTCACTTCAATTTCATTTTATTTATACAAGCATGCTGCCTTTCAGAGTGGGGCCCAAAGTAGCTCAGAAACTTAGTAGAAAGACATTTTGTTGTTGCTGTGTGCCTTCAAGTTATTTCTGACTTATGGTGACCCTGGGGCATTCAGAGTATGTTTTCCTTTGGCTCTCTTTGAGGCTGAGTGTTACTTGCTTGAGGTCATCTAATGGGTTTCCATGAATGAGCAGGGATTTGATCCATGATTTCTGAAAGTGGTAGTCCAATACTTCATTCTCACCTCACACTCCCAAGAGGTCAGAGACAAGGGGATGATTCCATTTTTGTCATTATACTGACAGAATTCATGAAATGGAACATGAAAACCAAGTACAGTCAGACTGCTGCCAGGAGATTGGTGTAATGTAGATTTTATTCTAGAAATTGAAACAGAGGTTCTTCTGTCCAGGGTTTGTGTCAGAACTGAATAGTTTACCCCGGGATCATACTTAAGAGTTCCTATAATCCAGCCCCCCTCCCCAGCTATGATCCCAAGTCTTTGATCTGGATCAAAGTGACCTTTCAAGTTTCCTCTTTCCTTTCTTGCAATATTATTCAATCACACTTAAGGAAGGAGAGCATCCCTGGTTTATAGCCCCGATGCTTGTGGTGACAACAGGGTCATAAAACCAAAAATCTCTATCACTTCTGCCCATTTGGCCCCTCCCAATTTTTCCCAAACTTGGCTTCCCACAGAATTCCTATTCCCCTCTCAATAAACCAGCATTTATCCTAATGCTATATCACCATGTCATCTTATTACCAAATCATCATTACATCATATTATCATATCATCCTGACAGAACCATGCATATGGATCAGACAAGCGTCCAGGTTCGATTCAGAGGACACCAGTATTAAAAGCTACATGGGATGGCTTTTATTTGCCCAGGAAGTGTCTCATAAGATTAATCCTGAGTTGAAGTAATAATACAATTTAAATACCATAGATTTGGGGGCGATGTTGCTACTGTTATTAAACTAAGGATGTACAAGTACAATATGCATTTGTTACTAATTGTATGCACTGAGATGTGTATACTGATCCTACTGTTTTGTTACTTTTTTGGCTGCTACTACAAATTATTTAATTGAGGATGGACAAGGGACAAGACCTTCCCCCCTCTTTTTGAGCCAGTGTGTTACCCAAAATATCAGGGTCCCAAAGGGGCACCCACAATCAATATTTAATAGGGAAATTTTATTACCTCAATTACAGCTGCTGAGAAGGTTTGGGAACTCAAAGTAGGGATCAAACCTGTGTATAGCAGTTCCAAGAAACAGAACTCCAGAGTTCAAAGGGGAATCACCATTCACACAAAGGCACTCACTCATGCACACAGCCAAGAACTAACAATATAAAAGTTGGTAACAGATGGTGACTGAAAGGACTGCGGAGGGTGATATTGTACTGATTCCAGAAGAGGGTCTTCAATTGGGACACTGTGAAGTAAACTGGCTCACCAGATGCTTGTGAATCATGGAGTGACCAGCAGTGCTGAGCAGTTAAGCAAGATACTGACAGGAAATCTGTTTGAACAAGTGAGACTGAATTGAGGGTGCCAGAGCAGGCATATTTATAGGGCAAAACATATCCTGGGGCAGATTTTGGGATTAAAATAAAGTTTCCAAGAGAGAAGAATGAGAAGGGAACTTGTGAATGGCAGTACATTGTCTTTGGACAATGAAGGTTTGCCTCTAGAGGGAAATATTCTTGGATTTTTGTTCACTTGTAAACACCAGATCCATTACCTCTCATCATTCCTATCAATGAAAGGATTATGTAGATTCTGATCTTCATTGATCTATCCTTGACTATGTGCTGTTGAGCTTCCCCCATACCAAGCCTCCTGGATCTGCTTATATGGTCTGGCTAGTTCTCTACACTGGGGACACCTTCTTGGCTACATGCCTCAAACATTCCTTTTGATATCAACTTGATACTGAAAAAGAGGTGAGGTGTAGAGGGCTGGACCTTGGGTAACAAGTCTAGTATAGTGGTTTGAACTAGTACTCCTGGAGACCAGAGTTTGAATCCCTGCTCTGCCATGGAAACCCCCTGGAGGGCCTTGGGCAAGTCACACTCCCTAGGCCACAGAGGAAAGCAATGGCAAAAGCATACCAGAACCCCAAAGCCAACCTATCACGGTCTTTTGGGGAGGGGGGGCAAATCTTGAGCAAATCTTGCCAAGAAAACCCCATGATACATTTGCTTTAGGGCTCTGATATGGTTCCAGCTCTTTTCCTGTAGCTGGGTAGGCTACAAGGATGTCAGATGCAGAAACCTCCCAAAGAGTCCCAGAGGTCTCCACAGATGCCTATTGCAGCATGTTCATCTACAGGAAAATAGCTGGACCACCAATTAATACTAGTCTAACCATCTAGTGTGCAGCCATCCTCTCTTTCTTCTTCCCTTCACCTTTCTAGCATTATTATCTCTTCTAATGAGTCATGCCTTCTCATGATGTGGCCAAAGTACGATAGACTCAGTTTGGTCATTTTGGCTTCCAGTGAAATTTCAGGCTTAATATGTTCAAGGACCCATTTGTTCATCTTTTTTGCTGTATCCTCAGCACTCTTCTCCTGTACCACATCTCAAATGAATTTATTTTCTTCTTATCCAGTTTCTTTACTGTCCAGTGCTCGCATCTGTACATGGTGATCGTGAATACAATGGCTTTAGACTATTCTAACTTTAATGTTCAGTCTTATATCTTTACACTTTAGGATCTTGACTAGTTCTTTCATAGCTGCTCTTCCCATTCCTAGTATTCTTCTGATTTCTTGACTGTAGTCTCCGCTCTGTTCAATGTTTGATCCAAGGTAAAGGAACTCTCTTACTATCAAGGTACAGGAACTCTCATACTATATCAGTTTCCTCATTGTCTAGATTGAATGTATGTACATCCTCCGTGGTCATTATTTTTGTTTTCTTTATGTTCAGCAGCAGTTTCTTCTTTGACCTTCCTTATTCATTATTCTAAGTCTGTGATGTTTTCTGCTAGCAGAATGGTGCCATCCACATGTCTTAGATTGTTGATATTCCTTCCTCCTGTCTTCATTCCTCCTTCTTCTGAGTCTAAGCCTGCCTTTTGTATGATGTTTTCTGCATACAAGTTGAACAAATAATATGACAGGATGCAGCCTTGCCTGACCTCTTTGCCAACTGGGAATCATTCTGTTTCTTCCCATTCCATTCTAACAGTAGTCTCTTGTCACAAATACAGATTTCTCATGTTGGTTGAATTAAAATGTTTAGTTTGATAATTCTAAATTTCTGGTTAAGATTGCCAACTTCTGGTTTCTGAAGCATGAAGTGTTAAGGAAAAAGCCACATGGGTTATACAGTAAGAGAAATAAAACTTGTATGTGAGAGTCAGAGTGACTCAGCAGAAGCCAATTGAGAACCACACAGGTGTGAATGGTAAAGCAATTAACAAGTCCTGAATGCCAAGGACAAGAAATGCATAGTGGATAATTGGACACACCTGACAATTGTTAAGTGGTCAAGGCTGAGATGATGAAATCATTAATTGTGGGATGAACAAGGAGAACCAATGGGAATGATGTACACGCCTACTGGGTGGAAACAGACCACAGTAGGTGGTGCCATGATTTGGCTATAAGAATGACTATAGATCCCAATGCATTTTGTGGGTAGTAGAGTGGGTTGTAGTTGTGAGTAGTTGGATTGGAGAGTGAGGAGTTGAGTATTGTTTGGAGCTGTGTATATAGTAGAATAAAGTAGATCTTTTATATAAGACTACTGAGTTGTCTGGTGTCTTGGGTGAAGCTACAAGAACCAGCAGGACCCTGGTGAAGAAGGGTGAAGACTTCTGTGGAAGCAAGAGTGAGAAGGCTTGGAGAGTTTGTTGGGGTCTTCAGCCTGTTCTCTGCAACTCTTGCAAAGATACAACAACTGGCCAAAACTGGTCAGCGTGGTGCACAACCAGGTGGTGAGTTCCAGGCCAGGTGAAGAGCCACAACTCCCATCATCCCTGACATGAAGTTCGGTTGGTTATTGTTTGGCTTACTATGGATGGCTTCTTTGAGGTCTGCACTGAGTGGCAAAATCACATGATCCACACAGGTGATGTTCTATTTAAAACAGGCTCTTAAAGTTTACTCTCTTCTTGAGATACATGTGGGAGATGAAATGCTTGGGTGCACGAGGATGTGATCCTGGATTGCTGATTGGTGATTTGAGGGCAGCTCTCATGCATCCACGTTTTGTTTTTGTCAGCCTGGTTCCTTTCTCTCTCCATTATCTGTCTTTGATTAACAAGTAGAGGCAGTAATTAGCAGCATGTATTAAAGCGATGCGTTGACATCTTCAGAAATCACACTGGTGGCATAATCAGCCTTAGCTACTTGAGCCCAGAGACAAGCACTGAGTTATTTGAATAAAAATGTTGCTTGGTGTGAAGAAAATGCTTTGCATGCAGTAAGGAGGCCCAGGTTTAATTCTCACTATCTCTGTATTAAGATGAATGAGCAGTAGGTAATGAAAAGATCTCTGAAATCCTGGCAGGTCGCAGCCAGTCAGTACAGAAAATTTTGGTTTAGGTATATGAGTAGTCTGACAGGTAGAAACTGCTCTCTTTCTTCATAAAGAACATTTCCTCTGATTCTTACGTTCTACAAGGCTCAGGCACACAAAGCATATTATCAAGAGGGTACAAGAGAATATAGTTCAGAAAGACTCATCAGGCATCTTCTTCATTGCCTGTCTACACCTAAAAAATGTGACCTTAAGAACTGCTTATAACGTCATAAGTGTTAAGGGGTCAAACTACACACTTTTTCTCCATGTCATGATCTCCAGTGGCTGCATCTTCACTACTGAATTAATGCAGTCTGACACTGCATTTACTGCAAAGGCTATGGAATTCTGGGAGTTATAGAACTGTGAGATATTTAGCCTTCTGTATCAGAGAGCTCAGGTGTCACTGCAAACTATAAATCCCAGGATTCCAAAGGATAGAACCATGACAGTTAAAGCAGTGTCAGCCTACATTAATTCTACAATGTTGCAGGAGCCTGTGTTAAATACACAACATGCCACTTAGGAGTCCTTCTCCCCTTCTTTTTTTACTTTCAAGCAAATCTGAGCAGCTCCAATGCACACCAGTGGGAATGGTTTAAACATTTTTCTCCTAAAATAGTTTTTGTTTCAGCATTCATATCCTGTACCATGCATGATACTTAAAAAACAAAACAAAACCCTCTATTGGCACCACTATGGTTTAAATTCTGTCCTATTCCCAAGTAGAGTAGACTTACTGAATCAATAGGATTGGCGTAAGTGTTGATTCCAGGAATTGCTTCAGTGGATTTATTCTAGCTGGCAATTCTATTCTAACAATTGGATTTCAGCCAAGGAGGCCAGCTGTGTGTCAGTATGTCATTTCCACTCTGAATTAGAAATGTAAGCTTACTTTTGTATTTGCCAGTTGGTATGCCTGCATCTTTTTCTATCTTTTTTTCATTTACAGCTTACTCGCACAGATCCATTGTCAATGAGAAACAACGATTTCATCTAATCAATACCAAATTGCCTCCATAATAGAACTATTTCCTCCAGTGTTTTCAGACAAAGTATTTCAAAGATTTA
This sequence comes from Sceloporus undulatus, assembly GCF_019175285.1. NCBI lineage: Eukaryota > Metazoa > Chordata > Lepidosauria > Squamata > Phrynosomatidae > Sceloporus > Sceloporus undulatus. Next base: position 183,272,849 of record NC_056524.1, read on the forward strand.
CCCCTACTAGAGATAAAATGAATTTTAAAAGCCCCAAGCAGACTTAAAGTCATAAAAATTACTCCAAGGACCAAAGCTCAATGATACAATAAGATTAATGGTTATATATTGCTCAATGACTATCTTCTTTATAGTGAATTTCACTGTGGAGTTTAGAAGACCAGTTCGGTAAAATGTGGGGAATTATTGTTTTTTGGTTTTCCTCATCTTTGCTTTACAACATTGACTCAGTGACTATTGATTACTTTCTTCTGAACCAAAGTAGTTCTTAACTGAGGAATCGTCATAAGCCAGAATGAAGAATAATGTACTGCACTGAGTTTTTATCCAACACATGTAAACTAAAAAGACCAATAAGAACATTTCCTGAAAAATGAGCAATTATTCACACATAAATTTAAATCATCACATAAAGAGTATCCTTGGAAAAGAAAAACTTTCAGACAGTGCACAAATTATGGTATGAAAAGTAGGGGGCTTTAAGCATAAAACTCCACACTCTAGTTGTTGTTTCTATTTACTTTCAAACTGACTTCAGCTTATGGCAACCCTATGTTCTTGGCAAAAGAGAAGGCTTGCCATTCCCTTCCTCTGAGCCCAAAAGAGTCTGACTTGTCAAAGGTCCCCCAGTGGGTTTCCATGTCTGAACAGGGATTTGAACTCTGGTCTCAAAGGGGCCTAGTCCAACACTCAAACTTCCATGCCATACTAGCTCTGCCCCAAACCTAGACTCCCCCAAATGTTATTCAAATCAAGTTCCATTACATTTCCCTAAAACAGTGCTCAGTGGTGTGCAATTTGCAAATGTAGGGGCACCCCTTTTAATTCAAGAGACGATTCTAACTCTAGAACACAAAACCAGAATTCTTAAGTTTAATAGAGTCTAGCAAGCCCATATAACTCTGAATCCTGTTTCTAGCTCAGGAATTATTATCATCATCATCATCATCATCATCATCATCATCATCATCATCATCATCCCACCCTTATTCCCAAAACTGGGTCTCAGGGTGGCTTACAGTATTAAAAATACCCAGTATAATGGCATGCTTCAATTCAAAATGACTGAGGGGCAGCGGCGGTTGATGATGATGATGGTAGTTGCAGCGGCAGCATTTCATTAGAGAGGAAAGCAGTGGAGCATCGAGAAAGTTAGTCAAGTGAAAGTAGACAACAGTTTTATCGGTAAAGCGAAAATGGAAGACAAAGAAAATGTAAATGGATCTGCACGGAACAGGCTAAACAGCACTCTGGAGGAAAATATAATTTCTCCAAAGTGTAAAGTTTCTCCCAGTGTAAATTGAAGCAAATTGATACAGCTACAAATTGTAATTTTCTGTCCAGTACTACAGCAGTTTCTGACCCTGCTGAAAACAAAAACAAGGACACCCCATTCAGTAAGACCTTCTCACTCAACAGAAATGCAAAAGAGAAACAGCTGAAAATAACTACCCCCAATCCTGGTGCATGCCTCTCAGAGAAGCATGTGCTTGGTTCATATCGTGGCAGGATTGTATCATCTAAGATAAACTCATTCAGAAAAGTTTCAGAAAACGAGAGTAAAAGGCATTCTTTGGCTGTTCCACCTAAGTCAGTGGTGAGAACTGGAACCACAGAGAGTAGTAAATGTACTAGGGACACCAAGGATACTAGCACAGTAGGTGCTTCTAAGCCTGAAGGTGTAACCATTCTCCAAAACAGGCCAACTGTGAGAGTGTCTGTCAGCCATCCCAAGGCCATTCTGTCTCACAAGAAACAATCTCTTAGTAGTGCATAAAGGAGAAGCCCAAATAAACCCTGTCAGAAATTGGAAACCAGTGTTAAAGGCTGTTCCACCCAATACTAAAAATTCTGTGCACAGAACAAAGAAACCTAGTGTATCTAAAACTGTAAGAGAAAGTTTAGCAGGACCTCTTTCTGAAACCCATAGTACTGTGTCAGCTTCAAGAGAAACAGTATTCGGGCAAGATCTTCGCAAGTGAGAAGAACTCAGCTAGCTGAATGGCAATCATGGAAAGGGGCCAAGAAGCCACCTGTTCCAGTATTTGGTGTTACTCAGGCAGAAATAGAAACAGTTGGGCAAACTGTAAAAGAACCAGCTAAGTCATTTTGGGCTGCTATAGCAGAAGAAGATGAACAAGGAATCGTCAGTGATGGAG
>NC_056524.1:183277742-183342468 GCF_019175285.1 Sceloporus undulatus
GTCAATAAGACATTGGCAGAATGTTTATCCTTGATTGAGATGGTTATGCTGGTGAAGCAGTGCATTCCACGTTGCAAAAACTCATACTTCAAGTTCCTGATGCAAAAAAGCTTGCGAAATATTGGGTATGCCAGATGTGCCTGAACAGTTTCATCCACTGAAAAGGTGCTTGGTATTATGAAAGTGCCATCTAGCAGGAGCACAGCCAAAGGATGAATTACGTCATGCATTAGCTGATGCTATGAAGCTACAACAAATCTAAAAAAATCTGATGAGAAATGTGTAGGGAAAGAAATCACTCAAAATGATGAGGCAAAGGAATTCAATTTAGATAAAAATAAGATAACTGTTTCCAAGGAAGCTCCTTTGAAAAGAATATGGAGCCAAGTAATGAAGAGAATTCCCCAAATGCAGGAGATGTTGTTTGAAGTCTGAACAAGAGAACTCTTCCGTTGAAAAAGTCAAAGAAGCGAACAGAGTGTGTAAGCCTGCGTTACGTAAAAAGAGAGGAGAGTGGACAGCAACACAGACAAAGATGAAATCTTGGAGTTAAACTCTGAAAATGACAACATGGGATCATTCTTAATTAAATATAGTTTGTCACTGCTCTTTATGTGGAAAGTGCAAAGAAAAAACACAGTGTGAAGTAAATGATTCGGCTGTTAAGGATCGAAATATCAACCCCTGTGAGACGCTCTCGACGCAGATGAGAAGAAGTCCAAGTTGCCAAAGAAATGAAGAGCGCAACCTTTGTGTTTCTTCGCTTCAAGAGCTTGGAGAAATGGGAGATGATGGTACTGGCTTCATCTATAGACAAAACAGTGCCCTGCAAAAAGTTTATCCACAAGAACTGTCCAAAGAGGATAGTACCATTTTAAAAAGAGTGTGGCCAGCTCCTTTATCTCTGTATAAAAGGCTTCTCTTTCTTACTATGGTATTAAAATATCAAATAAATAGGCCGTGGGGATGATACACTCCCACTACTGTATGGTCTTGGCAGCAAATCACCATGGATAACACTAACCTTTTTTTATTTTAACTTGGAAAACAGCTTTAAAAGCATTTTCTTAGCATTTAACTAAAGTATCTATCTGTCACCTTCAAACATGTAATCAATAATTATCTTCCCACACTGGTACTATTTGTAGTGTACTTATAGATATCTCTCAGATCTGGTATATTTTACTTAATAGTTCCTAACAGTTCTAAATTACTATATTATTTTATTTAAATGTTTTTAAAGGGATGTGTTAATGTTGAAGAATAAAACAGATTTATTTCAATAACTGTTGGCACAAAAGTATAGTGTTTAAGATTAAAATTTGGTGGTAGTGTAAAAAAATTAGTTAAGAGTTCAGTTTATATAAGTAAGTTTATACAGAAGATTTCAGTAACAAGGAAGTTTAATAACATTCAGAAAAAGAAGAAATGGAAGTAACTGATGGTAATTCACTAAGGCCCCATCAGACGGCACAAAGATCTGGAAGGAACTGGGCTCCCCAAATCTCTCCGTTAGCAAGTGCCCCTACAAAAAGAGGGCATTTTAAATAAATGCAATCATTGTGCCTGCTGTGAAGGTGCCTGCTGTCAATCAAGCGGTCGTCATGGTGAGTTTTGCAGGCCATCGGAAGTGTCCTCCCCCCTCCTTTTTTTAAAGAGCCATGCACAAAATGCCCCAAAGTGTCAATTTTTAAAACCTCTTTTTTGTGTGTTTGTGTGTATGTGTGGTCATTTGGGTCAGATTGCCCCGTCCCCATTTTCAATCCCATGCAAGCTGTCTCTTTCAGTAGCAAAAGTGTGTACATTTGTTAATTGACAAGAGCAAAAAATGTAACATTTGAATTGTAAGTCTATCCCTTTGCAACATTGTAACATTTCCCTTGTGCTGGAAGCGAGCAGATGAAAGAGAAAGTGCACAAGCCGCTAGCCCTGCTCTATCTGCCTCAAGAAAAAAAATTATGCGCATATTTGGTCAAAAATAATTTTTAAAAAATATGAAAAGGGGGGAGGTGCCATTGCCTTCCACTGAGGCTGAGAGAGAGTAACCTGTCAGTTCCAACTAAAGTAGACCCATGGATGAATTGGGAATAAAAGGAAATGCAGCGCAGGCATGCATCTTCTCTGCCCTCCAGCTTACATCAATTATATTATTAATAATATTAAATAATTTAAGAAAATAATAAAAACCAGGAGCAAGAGGAAAGTAGAACAAGCAAGCACCCAAAAAAGTAATGCGCAGTAAATTGTGTCAAAAGAACGGGAAGTGCAGAGTACTAAAGGCTTAATAACAGATCAAACAAGCAATCAAATGTCTTCCTAAATTAAAATTAAAAGCCTGAGGGGAAATGTTAAAACAGCAAATCCAGTGAGCCAATCTGAAGACTGAATTCTATAATTGGAGTGCCACATCTGAAAAGGCGCTTTCAGTCCTATCAAGTACTGCATCCTCAAGCTACAATCCTGTTGATCAGCCCAACTCTGTCCATGTAAGTGGAGGTGTAAGTAGTGGCATAGTGGCAGGAATGAAATGGCCATGGGTGCTGCAAAATTAATCTCTGTCAACAGAGAAAGCTATACTGCCAGCTCCTGAGCTGTACAGAAATTGGCTGGGCAATCTTCTCTTGTGATGATGATGGTTTCTCTGCTGTCCTTCCACTACCCACTAGACTACACTGTTCCAAGAAGTACCTCATGACAGGGTAAAAGTCTGCAAGGTATCAACAGGATTCCAGCCTCAGGCCTGCAGTAATTCCCCAGGGTGAAATCGTAGGGCTCATTCCCACTATGATTTAAAGCAAATTGCTGATCGGGTTATATGTGCCTCGTTCCCACTTGAAATCAGTTTCCATCCTGCTGAGATTGGCTTCAGTCATGATGAAGGGAGGCAAACACACACACAAACGCTCTTTCCTGACACTAGTTCTTTGCCCGTTCTTTTGAAAAGAATTTATTCCAAAGCACGTTCAGTAAGTGGGAACGAGGGATCTTAATTGCATCATTCTGGAGAAAAGGGACTATGGTAGAGCAGGTTGGCAGAGGGGTGTTTACCATTCCGCCTCAGTTTTTGGGAAATCAGCCACCCACCCCCCCCCCCCCAGCACTGCCTTTGTGCTTTTGCGCATAATCATATATTTTCTTTTTATATATATAAAAAAGAGTCTATGCAGCCCATTGCATTTGCAATTACTTGCAATTACTCAGGCAGCGCACCAGGCAATCAGGCCGACTGCAGCTCAGTGAGGCAAGTAGCTGCAAAACCAATGGATCACATATTCTGTCATTTTATATTTTTAAAAAATATATAATTCCCAAGCCAGGCTGCTCAAAAGGGAAATGGTGTGCTTGACTCACTTAGGGCTGCTGTGGGGCTGCTGGGGTGGGAGAAAAGAAAGAGCGATTCTTCCCCCCTTCTCTTCCTCTTCAGCTTTCCAGCCTTTACTTTCAAGTAGAGACCAGGCTGCTGGGCTGAAAAAGAAGGAGTGATCCTTCCAAGGCAGTATGGTGCAGCAGTTTGAATGTTGGACTGAGACTCTGGAGACTAGTGTTTGCATCCCTGATCAGCCATATAAGCTAGTGAGTAGCTTTGGAGTCACACTCTCTCAGTGTGAGAGCATGGTGATGGGAGAGTCCTCCATGATATTCATGGATCCATGCACCCCAGGGGAGAGTCTTCTATGGGGGCACCACCAGAAGCCCCCCTATGTCCTCCAAGTCCTTTGAGGCTGAGAGGGCATCACCTCAAACCCTTATGCCCTCCAAGTCTTGCAAGGCTGGAAGGGCACCATCTCTCCCCCCCCCCCAACTCCATGTGTTAAGTCCTTCCTTGAATGTCCTTCATTCTGAGCATCACTTAGAGAAGCTCTGCATCGACATTGTTAGGAGTGATTTTTGGGGACATCTTCCCCGTGTGTGTGTGTGTGTGTGTGTGTGTATCGCTCTGGAAGGTCCTCCATTTTGAGCATGACCAAGAGGTATGGATTGACATTCCTAGCAGTGATTTGGGCTTTGATTTGGGGACATCCTCCATATGTATTTTTTCCATTTCCATTTTGGGGGGGAGGTGCCTGGTACTCCCAGCCCTCCCTTCCCCCTTCTCCCTCTTTTCATGCATCACTGATGATACATAGATGACTGACATGCATTTGAAGCGGCACAAACTAGTGGGAACCACAATCATGCCAAAAAAAGAAGTGATTACCAGGGAGTAATGAAAAGATCCACTTTCATAGTGGGAACTACAGACCTTTTGGAACTGATTCAATAACACAAAGTGAAGGCAAATCGCCAACCAGTTTAAATGTAAGTGGGAATGAGCCCATAGTGTGGTATAGAAGTCTAAGGAGCTTATCACATGAGGCACTTACTGCGCTGGAATCATTGCCCAAACGCTTCAGAAGCGTGGAGGTGGGATAGCTGATTGCAATTCTAAAGTGTCAGTGAAGCGTGTCCTACTTTTCTCCCATTGACAAATCGTTCATGGAGTAGCCATTTCTGTAATTACAGGAACTTCTGTTATTAAAAAAATAGCTGCTCCATGAACGATTCTCCGACAGGAGAAGAGCGGGACACCTCAATGATGCTTCAGAACCACGACAGGCTATTCCACCTCCACGCTTCTGATGCATTTGGGCAACAATTCCAGCGCAGTAAGTGCCTTGTGTGATAAGCTCCTAAATGTTGGCTTATGATTCTGGAGATCAGGGTCTGATTCCACACTTGAGCATACAAAGCCATTGGGTGACCTTAGGGAAATCTCACTCTATCAGCCTCAGAGGATGGCAACGACAACCCCCCTCTGAAGAGATTTGCCAAGAAAAACCTAGGGTTGCTGTAAATAAAAAATTACTTGGAGGAACATAACAACAATGAATTGATGAGCTGAATTTTAGACCTCCATAAATATTTTTTAAAAACAGAATGAACTCAACATCCCTTGAAAAAGCCAAACATTTAATCTGTCCTGATTTGACAGGGACAGCCTTAATTAATCCTTTATTATCCCAGTTTTTCTCTCCTCTTCCCCTTTGTCCTCCAAATGCTTCAAACCTATTTCAAAGTGCAAAAGTAATTTGCACTCAGCAAGGGGGAGAGGAGAGGATCAGGTAGAATATTGCCCTTCCCAGTAGGCTTGATAAAAAGCAAGCTGATGCAGCCTCTCCTAATATATCATTTGCCAACATGATCACACTCCGATGTTGCTTGGCCACACATGTCCTGGTTTGCATCTGCAAAATGTTGGAGGGTAGGATCAAACATCTTGCAAGATACTAAGTGGGTTATGGTGTCAGCTGATTCCTCCCCAGCTAGCAATTTAATTCACGTAATTTTTTCCAGCATTTCTCATATGCATAAATAATAAACACTCTGACTTATACAAACTTCTGATTATGAATCTCTTTTATATTTTCCCCAGGCTATTTGAATAAATGAGGTTGTGCTATGTTTACAACTAACCTTGAAAATGGTTATTAGGCAGAATGTTGTTTTCTTCCATGTACATTTTGGATCAGAAAAAGAAAGCAAGTGCTTCCTTTTTTTAGGAACTCAGGAAGAGTGAAGAATAATACGATGAACTGAAAGCAATTGAAAAGCCATGCTTGAAGACTGTGTGTTGTTAACCAGTTCTCAAAACAGGTTTCTATTTTAAAGAAAAAACAGGAACACTGAGGACACAACATACTGCTTGAGACCCACTATGAAGTCATTCCAATAAACCGTCTTGTCACCACTAACCCAGAGATGAGCAGTGTGGCTCATGTAGTACCCAACTCCATTTCTGTGTCCCCAAGTCCTCCCTGAACCCATTAAAATCTATAGTCTCCCAGTTTGTGTGTGAGTGTTGGGGAAGGGGGAATTTCCTGGAACTGGAACAGTGCCATTTATTTTTTTCATTTAATATCTCACCTTTCTTATGGGGCATTTTTACATGCATACAACCCCCCAAATTACTGCCACAAGGTTGCCACAGCTGCCCTAAAGCATCTGTCACCTGAGGTGTTTGCCTTGCTCTTCCTAGTGGAAAGCCAGCCCTGAATGCTTTGCCACTGAAACTCTTTGTTTCTCTGAATCCTGCAAAGTGAAGGAAACATATACCAGAGAACAAGTGAAGGTAGGGTAGTGTGTGAGATCTTCCATTTATTTTATATTCCAGTCACATCAGTACAATGCGTGTCTTGATGGACAAAGTCCTTTCACCACCGCCAGTACTGCTACTCTTGCGGTTATCCCCACTAATAAAAATATTAATGATAATAAATACTACTAATTGGATCTTACAGTTCATCTGCAGCCCAATCTCTGCAATGCTTTCTCATCACACTCTTGGCAGCTCAACTGCCAGCTCCCAGGAGAGCCAGAACGAGATCATCATCTTTTCCAGCGGTTGCTCTACAAACAAAGAAATCTTTTACATGTAAATATACACAGGCATTTTATAGGATACAGTAAATGTTAAAACTATAATTAATGTCAGCAGTTATGGTGGAATGTGGACAGTTCTTTACACATCTGGCAAATATCTCATGTACAGTACTGTTAAACCAGTAAATGTTGTTACTCACCTAACAAACATTGTCATCGTTTACTCTGGGGACTCCATAATTGCATGCATTTACCAGATTGTCAGTGTTCCCTTCAGACTGCTTACAGTTTACATGTTTTGAGGCATTCACCATTAAAAATCTTGCCTTGTTTACCAAATCATCTGGGTATTACTGAAGAGGGCACCCTTTCAAGATTGCTTGGAAAAAATACCAACCTGTATTCGCCCACTTATTTGACATGCTAGGGACCAGAACACTGCCAAAAGTGGAAATTGTTGAAATGTGGATCCCACATTACTGTATGTTATATTACTGTATAAGCAAAAATATAAGTATGAATGTCTATACAGTGCTATATTATAAGCACATGCCAACACCATGAAAGACTTTCACAGTATATAGTACACAGATTGAACAGAAAGATTGCAAAAAATTGGAGAATAAAACTAGCATGTGGTTGCAAAAGTCTCATGCGAAGTGCTACCTTTTTGTTCAGTCTGTCTACTGTATATTGTAGAAGTCATTTGTGGTATTGTCGTCTGCTTATAATACAGCACAGTGTAGGAAACAAGTATTCATACAGTGTGCCTATGTCATACACGGGTGCGCCATACGAGGCTTTCAGCTTATGTTGAAAGCTGCACAACATACAGGAAATGGCATGCGCGCCCATGGCACGCGCACTGTGTAGCAACGCATGCATGAGCCCCATTATTTTCAATGGGGTTCAAGCATACATGGAACTTGCCTTATGCAGGTATCCGAAATGGATCCCTCGCATAAGTAAGGGCACACTGTATTTGTGCCTATATTTATCAAAAGAGTGGACCACGCTTGGATTCCGGTAATAATTTAATAGTATCAAAAGAGTGGATCATTGAAAAGGTTAATTCCCATTGAAAAGCAGGGATGGATTATCTATTTCAATTTAATATGATTCTGTCTGTATCATTTTAACTTTTTTTTTTCTGTTTATGTGTTGGTGTAGCATATCCAGCGACACAGATTACAGGCTTCCTATTTACAATCAAATGTGTGCAAAGGTGGCCCCTTCCTTGTTGTCTTTCCACTGGCAGGCTAAGACCTTTTAATTCAGACCACCTTTTAAAACATAAAGTTTTTAAAGAACAAGCTAGAGGGTGCTGTATTGTGTTAACTGAACTGTTTTTAATAACTTTTTAATCTTTTAAAATTGCATTTTATTATTTTAAATTGAGATTTGAATTGTTTTAATGCTCTGAATAATTGAATTCTAATTTAATGTTTACTTTTTGTATGCTTTTAATTGCATTGCTGTTTTAAATTGTGAGCCTCTTTGAGTCCCAATCTTAGGGGAAAAGTGGGATTAGGATGGTAACAACAACAATGACAACAACGACAGCAACAACAACAACGGTATAAGTTTATGATAGGTTCATTTGTCTCTTTTGTATCAGCTTCTTGGAAAGATCATGAAAGATGAAACACTATTACAAGGAACCTCTGCTTAAGAATATGTTACACATAAACAGGCAATCTAAAGAATAAAGGTATAAAAGATTGAAAAATAAAAAGAATTAACAGCTATTTGTCCACCTTCATTGGAAAAAACACACAAATGAAATGCTTCATCGCACGCATCTGTGTGTAACATGTTGTTTGCCCCTGAAATGAAACTACAGTGGTGCCTCGGGTTACGAAATTAATTCGTTCCGCGGCCGCTTTCGTAACCCAAAAAGCCTTCGTAAGCCGAATTGCCATAGGCGCTAATGGGGAAAAGCCGCGTTTCGTGCGAAAAAGCCGAAAAAAGCACCAAAAATTTTCTTCGTAACCCGAAAAAACATTCCTAACCCGGAACAATGATTTCCAATGGGATTTTTTCGTATCCCGAAAATTTCGTAACCTGGGTATTTCGTATCCCGAGGTACCACTGTACCAAAGGAGCTTCTTTTTGGCTTGAGAATTAAAGACAGTTCAATGTTTAGTGGCTCTTCCACTGTTCTGTGTCATATGTCATACTTTTCTTGCACCCTCCACTGCCATGTAGCCCTTTTGCTCTGTCTGTTCCTGTTACACCGCAGTTTTCCCCCTGTCTTACTTCATCTTCACCATATAAAACAAACTTCTTGTGATTAAACTGTGTGTGAGAGAGCGAGTGAAAGACAAAGAGAGAGGGACTAGCAACCTCAGTATCATGCATCAGAGATATAAGATTAAATACAAACACTGACATTTCAACAGTCACAACATGCCTTAATGCTTATGATATGAATAAACACAATCCCTGTCTGACAAGGCAAGAGCACCTCTGCAGATTTACATTCCCCATAAATATCCAAATTCTTTTCCAGTGTGACACATAATTTCAAGGCCTAAATAGTTTCATCCCATGAAGCTTTTACAATAGCATAGCTTCCAAGGAACAAAGGTTTGTTTGGCTGCCAAAGGAGAGAAAGGGAAATGAAAACTCACTCTCCTTTAGTCAAGGATAAATGGATAAAGGTGTGTGGAGGGAGTGTGGTTACTGACAGTGCCACACTAATGATAAAACCTTTGCTTTTGAAGGCCATGTTGGGTTCTGAAGCACTAACTGCATGCTTGACGTATCAGTCAATTTAACAGTTTCTAGTTTTTAAAAAATGAGATGGTTAAATTTCTACCCACAGTCTAAACATGTTTATTTGAAAGCAAGCTTCATTGATTTAAGTGGAGCTTGCTTCCAAGTAAACACACTGAAGAACCCAGCTCCCCATCTTCCGCTGACCAACAACAGTGGATGTAATTGGAGCTGACATACCTGGTTGTGTGTTTGAATACCTCTCCATTTTTGCTAGGCTGCAGTGTTCATGTCAACATTCAGGGTAGAAAAATGATGAGTACCTTGATTATTCTTGTCAGTCCTTCCAAAGCCTTTGCTTCATTAAGAGCCTTGCAAAAACAGGTCACGGAACATTTACACCTAAGTTTCTTATCCAAACAATGTAGTGCCTTGAAGGGAGGGCTTGGGAAAGTTGTATTTTTCAGACTATGATGGCTGGGGAGGGGGGATTGTACTCCAAAAGATCAACTTTTTCAGACTCTGACCAGAAAATTTCTGTCTGATCAAGAAAAATCTATGAACTGCCCTGTAATATTTCGAAGATTTCATTGAGGAACTAAGGGTGTATCCACACTGCAGAATTAAAGCAGTCTGATGCCATTTTAACTGCCACAACTCTATCCAGGGATTTGTAGTTTGGTGAGGTATGACCTGGTCTGTCAGAGAGGTCTGATGCTCACAAAGCTACATATTCTGTAGGATAGAGGGTGAATCTACACTGCAGAAATAACGCAGTGTGACACTGCTTTAACAGCCTGGGTTGCCTCACCAGATGCAGCTAAAAGAATGGCACTCAATCATGATAGTTTGGTCCAACAGTGCAAGGTTGTCAGATAATTATTTATTTATTTATTTATTTATTTATTATAGCAATTTTCTTTTTTTTTATTAAAAAAACTATCATGTACTAGGATGGAACATTTTAATTCCTCAGAATTACAACTACAATTTCCACACAGAACTAGAACTGCAATGTATTCTGTAGCTTTAGCTGCATCTGCACTGCAGAAATAATCCAATTTGACACCGCTTTAAGTGCCATGACTCCATCCTATGGAATTCTGCGGTTTGTAGTTTTGTGAGATATTTATTCTTCTCTGAGAGCTCTAGTGCCACAACAACCTACAGATCCCAGGATTCCTTAGAATGCAGCCATAGCGGTTAAACCAGTGGCAAACTACATTATTTCTGCAGTACATATCCAGCCATTGTTACTTGTCCCAACCCACCTGTTGCTTTTTTGCTATGGGTAATTTTTTTCAGCACAGCCAGTGAAATGCATTGGGATGGACAATGTCCCATGCCATTTGCTAGCAAACCATAGTGCAAAGGAGAAGAAATGACATGCCCTGGCTGTCAATACATTGGCTCCACTCAACAGACATTGGAATTCTCATTGGATTCAGGAAATAAAAATGGATACAAAATCCCAAACCCAGTCCTAATCGTAAATATGTTTGTATGCTCACTGACAACAGAACATATTCCAGAATTCATTCAGTCTATTCTTTGGGGGGGGGGGGGAGACAACTACTAGTACCTGAGCTTTAAATATTTATATCTCACTTTCCAGCACAATGTTTTCAAAAGCAGCAATCTTTCTTAAAGGCATCCCATTAAATGAGAAAACAATAAAACTACAGTAAAAAAGGCAGAAATGGTAGAAGCAAAGATATCAAGAAAAAAACAAACAAAGTAAAAAAGCAATAAAGAACAAATCCACCCGAGGGAGCAACACACATATCATATATTAAATGCTTGGAAGAAAAACAGTACCACTCCATACATGTGTAGACGGAAGCATATCCATTGAGATTAATGGGATTTATTTCCAAGAAAGTGTGCAGAGGATTAAAGTCCAAAATTGCTTTGTCTGTTGCTTGTAATTAATATTTCAGGCACACATTGTCAAGAAAAAAGCAACATGGGATATACAGTAAGTGAAATAAAACATGTATGTGAGAGTCAGGGTGACTCAGCAGAAGCCAATTGGGAACCACACAGGTGTAAATGGTAAAGCAATTAACAAGTCCTGAGTGCCAAGGACAAGAAATGCAAGTGAATAATTGGACACACCTGACAATTGTTAAGTGGTCAAGGCTGAGATGATGAAATCATTAATTGTGGGATGAATAAAGAGAACCAATGAGAATGGTGTACACGCCTACTGGGTGGAAACAGACAACAGTGGGTGGTACCATGCATTGACTATAATAATGACTATGCATCCCAATGTATTTTGTGGGTTGTAGTAGTGGGTAGTAGGAGAGAGGAGTAGTGTATTGTTGTGTTGGATAGTTTGGAGCTGTATATAGTAGAATAAAGTAGATCTTTTACATAAGACTACTGAGTTGTCTGGTGTCTTGGGTGAAGCTACAAGAACCAGCTGGATCCTGAAGAAGGGTGAAGACTTCTGTGGAAGCAGAGTGGGAAGGCTTGGAGAGTTTGTCAGGGTCTTCAGCCTATTCTCTGAAACTCTGCTAAGCTATAACCACTGGCCAAAACTGGTCAGCGCGGTGCACAACCAGGTGGTGAGTTCGAGCCAGAGGTGAAGAGCTACAACTCCCATCATCCCTGACACACATATCCCTGAGAACTGTGCCAATAGGTGAAGTGCCAGTTTTGGGATGCTTTATGGTAGCATAAAGAGTAGCTCTATATTTGTTGCCCAGATAACCTCAAACGGAGGTATATGAAGAAGGACCGGTAATGATTTGGAGCTTCTGTGCAACTCAGTATGTCCATACAATCCAGAGATATACAGGGAGATTTAAAAATAATGATGCAAAAGTAAAGCTGTTCTTATTTGGTTTTGCACCACTCTTTTAAAATCACCCTGTATTTCTGAAGCCAATGTAAATGGAATTGGGATTTTCCTTCTATCCTCATCCTACTGCAGCTCTCTGTGGCACCTAATTGAGACAGTTTCCAATACTTCTAGAGCATCTTTTTAGAGTGTACAGAACACTCTAAATTGGAAAGGGGGTGATCAAATCCGGTAAAAGCAGCATGAGTCAGTGAAGTACTGGATCTATACTTTCAAGAATTAACCCTAAAGTGTTTTGAGGTATATTTTACGGTTACATTTCTCAGATCAAAACCAGGAGAATCATCAGATTAGAGTCAAGATGGCAAATGTTATTAATAAGGAAGAGCAGTGGCGTTACTAGGGAGGTGCGGGGGATGCGGACAACACAAGGTGACACCACTGCTTCTCAAACATCTGTGTTTTGGCAGAAATGGGCTGTGGCATTTGCCTGCTTCCCTTTAAAATGCTTTACGAGATGGTGGGAATGGGGTTAAACTCAGTAGGAGGAGAAAGGATTGTTTTTTAAAATTAAAATTTCAAATTTCACAATTTTATTTTTTTATTTTAAATTTATTTTTTCCCAAAACTGTCTTTAAAAACATCGCATTTTACCAAATTGTCTCTTTAAGGACATGAAACTATGCATATGTAAATACATTTAGGCTGTGCGTATGATATTGTAATGTAAAGGTATAATTTTAATTTTGCCTGTTGTTTATGTTTCAACTCTTGCCCTTACATTCAGTGACATATGGGAATTGTGATTTATAAGTAACAACAGTGAAAAAAACATTACTAAGGGTTCTGTATGGTGTGGTATGGAAGGAGGTCAATATGGGGGGGGAGGGTCTGACACCATGAGTTACTACTGCACTGGGTGATGCCAATCCCAGTGATGCCACTGCACATCACTAGTGGTGTGGAAGAGTTGAAATGAAAAAGGACATTGATAGCATCTACATAAAGCAGTTTTGTGGTATAGTCCTATACAGAAGTACTAATTCATTCCATACCAACCCTAGTGACAGCACTGAGGAAGAGCACCTAACTAGGAGAGATCGCAGCAGTTTGTTTTTGAATGAGCTTACTGGGAAGGGCAAGGTTCCACCTTTTCCTCTCCTCTTCTCCATGATGAGTTGAGCGCAAAGTACTTTTGCACTTTATATTCCATCTGTAACAACTGAAATAAGTCAAGGACAAAGGGGGGAAATGGGAGGAGAAGGAACTGGGACATTTTAAAAGCAAATGAAAAAGTGAAATGATTAATTGAGGCAATCCCTGCCAAACTGGGATTGGTGGAGATATGGGGAAGTTTGCCTTTTATAAATACCCAGGTTAATTACCCAAATATGGGAAAGTTTACCCTTTATAAATACCCAGGCCAAATTTCTACATATCCAGGTTAAACTGAAATTCAGTACAGGGTAGTTTACAAAGAATGGTGGAAAACCGAATAAGAACAGCTTTACCTTTGTTCCATTCTTTTTAAACGACACCAGTACATAAATGTAACATATTTCGAGATGGAAGAACATTAGCCTTTTTTTGCAGATACAAAATAAAAGAAATAATAAATTCAATAATGAATTCATATCTCCACATATGAAATTCAGCACTGAGGTATGATCCAGTACCTCTTTCTCTCTTTCCATGGTAGGTTAGTAGGAACTGGACAAGTACCTAGTTAAAGATTCAGATCAGTTGGGTGTTCCAAAATAAAATAAAATGTGAAATCCAAAACACTTCTGGTCCAAGCATTTTGGATAAGGAAGATTCAGTCTGTGCTTGCAAATGTTGAGTATGTTCTAACAACAAACATACCACATACCACAGTATTTTATACAATATAGTGTGTGTGTGTGTGTGTTGTGTTAAAAATGCAAATTCAATTTGTACAAAACACATATTTTTGTAAAAATCTATACATTGAAAAATAATTGAATTCTCTCCTTTTTATACGTCTTTTAAAGGCACAAAAAAAAAATTTAAATGAATATCTGTGAAAGCAACACAGTCCAAAAATAGACTGATACATCCATCAGATTTAGATCAGAAGTGCATCTAGTTCAAAAGCAGCTGTATTTCTAACTATCTCAGTGATTCTGTTCCCTGCATGACTGTTATTGCAAAAGACTGGATAGGCTTATAGCAGGTATTGGTGCCTAAGGCACAATCTTTTTGGTTGCTACATATATTTACAGGATGATTGTTTGACTGAAAACAATGCAGTTATTATCTGAAAGAAGACCAATGGCTTTAAAATACATTCCTGGGTTGTTTTGCAATTTGATATTGAATATCCTCATAAGCAAACCTTTCCACTTTGCTGGCAATTTTCTTTTCCCTCAAGGAAATAAGAATACATGTCTGTAGTATAGGGGGTGGGTATCCTAGAGCTCTCCAGATATTGTTAGACTACAAGTCCCCAGCATTGCTCACCACTGATGGCAAGCACTGATGGGCAGTGTAGTCCAGGATAGCAAGGGCTGATGGGCATTGTAGCCCAGCAGCTGGAATCCTTCCTGTTGGTGCTATGGCACAACGGCTGGTCATAGCGTTACTTTAACAGATCTGAATTTATTAATTTTGCCCGAGGCCCTATATCACTAGCTTAAGCACGGTACAGACAGGCAGCTCTGTGTCGCCCGTCATTCCCACATATCAGTGCCACAGCAGCTGCATCACACAGCACCAGCACACTGCCAAAAAGAAGCCGCTCTAAGTGGCTTCTTTTTTGCGGCACCATAAAAGAGAAATGGCGCCACCATGATGTCACTTCCTGAAAGTGATGTCCGGATGCTGTGTGGCGTTGACATCATCATGGCACACCCCGTATGGATAGGAGGGCGTCATGATGCTGCCGTCCGCTTGCATTAGGGCTCGGGAGCGTGAGGTTGCTGCATGCTCCCAACCCCTAGTATCACTGCCACCATGCCACTTCCTGCCAGTATGTACCAGCCCTTAGTTATGAATGCGTAACTAAGTAATATCTCCTGGCCTAATGCCTGAAACCCATATTAAAAATCACCAGCTGCACTTAGTGGCAGGGGTCTGTTTTGCTGGTTTCTGGGGCACAGAAGGATGCCATTTCCAGACCATTCCTGCCAGCAATCTGTGGTATAACAAGGAATTATGATGGGTCCTGATTGTTGTAGCATCACACACTGGTAGAAAGGGCTTGGAAACATCATCTGGCTATTGTGTGTGTGTGTTTGTGCACTGCTCCTTGGCAGCTGTGGGAGGAGAAGCACTTCAAAAGTTTTAGTACAGGTTGCATATCTCTTATCCAGAATTTTGAAATTCAGAATACTCCAAAATCCAAAACTGTCTGCATGAGTGGCTGAGACAATGCCACCCTTGATTTCTGATGTACACTAACTCTGTTTCACACACAAAATTATTTAAAATATTATGTATAAATTTATCTTCAGGCTATGGATTCACTACCTCACTGACACAGAGGCCACTAGTCACAACTGGCACTAGTACTGTCTTTTAAGTAGCAGCTGTCCAACATTTCAGGCAAGGCTCCTTCTCAGCTCTGTTATATGAAACCTTTGGGATATTCTATTTCCAATGCATGTCTCTTGCCACTGAGCAACAGCTGCTTCCTAGACGAGTATTGTTACTCTTCAGGTTCTTGCAGTAATCATGCTTATTAAAGAAAATGGAAACATGCAGGTTTGTGAGCAGTCCACTACATTATTGCAGTGGTCCCCAAACTTTTTCAGGCCGCTGCATCCTTTCCTCTTGGGCAACAACCCTAATGCCCCCCAATGCTAATTTGTTGATATTAGCGCTACTGTTCTACAGTGAATTTAAAACAATAATGATTGCTACTCCCTTTGCACCTGGTCATCTTGGGAGCAGTGGCTGAGCAGCTGACTGTGCAATGACCCAGAAGCCTCTCAACTATGCCAACCTTGCCATAAAGGCTAATACAAACAAAAGGCTTTTCAATTGTTGTTCAACTTGCTGTATGGGCATTGCTCTCTTTGCACCCGGTCACCCTTAGAGCAGCAACTGACCAGATGGATGAATAGTGACTGATAGGAAGGTGAGGAAGGACTGGCACAGAAGGACTCTCAATTCTTCTTTGGTAGAGTGGAGAGAGGTACAGCCAGTGTGCACATAGTGGGTTTACAGAGGCCATGTGCTCTGGACTGGAGACTGATGTGGGCAGGAAAGGGAAGATTTTTTTTAACTACAGGAGCTGCTTCAAGTGAAAGGACTTTTTCCAAGAATCAACCTTGAATACACCTCCTTTTCCTTCACCAAAGACATGCCTTCTCCACACATAAACATTGCTTCTTCTGCTATCTCTTCCCTCAGCCTGTCTGCTGAAAGAAAGCAGGAGCAAGTCCTAGCAAAGCTGACATAGCTTAAACAGGGTTTCAAACTGGAAAACTCCTTTTTGCCCTGCTTCTTCCCCACTGTCACATCCTCTAATGCCTTGCTCCACTAAGTCTGTCTGATGCCATTCCAAGCCACAGAAATGATGCCTTGTGTCCAAGCCTCGTGAGAGTTTCCCAACTTTTGATCCCTCCACTATTGAAAGACATGGCTAATAGAATGAGTTCACATGGGCTGGTGAAGAGCAGGAGACACCACAATATGAAGGGAGGCTTTGTGATGGTTTTAAGGGACTTCGAAAAGAGGTTTCATGTAACCCTCATCTTTACCATGATCCTAAAGGCTGTTGGTTTCCATTGTCTTTCTTGTGCCCCAATACTTTAACTACTGACCCCCTGCTGCCCTCCTTTTTCACTCACCATTTGGTACAATTTAGGCGGGATACAGACCGCCTCTTTGTGCCATGTATTGGGACCAGGGCAGCCACAGCAGCAGCCCAAAGGCCCCAATCTGGCGCTTTTTGGGACCAGGGATAAGCAGCAAAATGCCACTTCTCCCTAATCCAAAAAAGGGGTGTCCTTGGGGCTTCATGCCCCAGGACACCCCAGGGACCTTCTGCCAGGAGAGAAAGGGGCCGCTTGGCCCCTTTCCCCTGGCTTTGTTTCTGCAGCCATTTGATGGCTGCGGGAACAAGGTGCTCCATTTTGGAGCTCCTTTCGGCGCTGCTGTTAGGCCGCCACAAGCTCCATTTTGGAGCTCCTTTCGGCGCCGCTGTTAGGCCGCCACAAGCAGCCTGACACGTCGCGAAGACATTACACCCACGCCTTGCCGTTTGGATGTGGCATGGCCATGATATCATAATGGCGGCGTCCATCTCTACAGGGCGCCGCCATTTTGACATACAGAATATGTACTAGCGTTGCGGGGCGTCTGTAAGCGACGCCCCAAGGCAACCCTAACATGTATTCCTTATGTGCTAAAAGGCCTGTCTGTCCAGATACACACTTTCAACTCATAGGCTGTATGGAAAGTGGGAAAAGATGAGCTGTCTTGTTGCTTGACATAACATTTATTAGACAGTATAAATTAAGACAATGGTTTTAACAGGTTTTTACACTGGTACCCCGGGTTACGAAATTAATTCGTTCCGCCGCCGCTTTCGTAACCCGGGATACTTCGTAAGCCGAATAGCCCATAGGCGCTAATGGGGAAAAAGCCGCGGCTGCGCCGCGGCTCCATTTGAAACAGCGCAGAGGTTTTTTCGTAACCCGAAAAAACCTTCGTAAGCCGAAACAATAAATCCCTATGGGATTTATTCGTATCCCGAAAATTTCGTAACCTGGGTATTTCGTAACCCGGGGTACCAGTGTATTTTGGATGACAACTCCCATAACCTCCCAGTCAGGAGAGCCAGTTTTCCAAGGTCAGCCATCAGATTACTCCTTTGACTAGCTATGTAAACCTCCAGTAATTCGAACAAACAGAAAGAACATCCAAGAATCTGAGAATGGAGAAATGGAAAGGTGGGATAAATCTGTCAACTCCTCATAGTCTTGTAGTGTGCTGACTGACACAGTCTGTATTACAGTGGATCCTTGTTATACGCTGGGGTTTGGTTCCAAGATCCCCCGTGTATAACAAAATCCGTGTATGCTCAAGTCCCATTAAGTATAATGACATAGCAAAATGGTGTCCCTAATAAAAAATGGAACATCAAGGTAAATTTATACTTTTTTGGAACATTTTCAAACCATGTATGCTTAAATCCGTGTATAAAAAATCCATGTATAAGAAGGGCCGACTGTACATAACTTTATCCATACTTAGCTATGTAGCAGAAATGCTACTGAACTCCCCTAGTAAATGGAGAAGATGCATATCAGGGCACAGGGAAGAGTGGTCAATGCACACTGTGCACTAACAATGCACATTGGCACTCCCTAGTCAATGTCCAAATGTGCATTGGGGTTGCCAAATGCACATTGGTAGATGCTGTACATTGATCCTAATGTACATTGGTTTTGATGCAGTTTTGTCCCAATGCATACTGGTCCCTTTGCTGGCAATTCTATGCGTTAATATCACTGTAGCCTCTTGCTGAATACTGATGTTGCAAAATTGTTCAGTTCTATTTCCTGCAGATGTGAGTCCACTTACGTAGTTGTAATCCCTACGCTGAATTTCAGCCAACAATATTTATTATAAACAGGGCCACTGTTGACCATTAAGACTTAAATCAACATGTTCTACTCCAAGATTCATTGTTTTTTTTAGTAAAGAAGCATGTGCTGTGCAGGAAATATTTCTGTAGCACACCAGGAAGTGAGAATATTGGAAGCTGCAAATGATTGAAAGATACTGAAATGCATATAAACATTTCCCACAGTTCAGAATTCTGAAAATCTAATCTGCAGGTTGTACTAGAATGAGCAATAGGCTGTTAAAACACTGGAAACATACATAGCTGAAATATGCATAGACAAATAGAAATAACTATGCAGAATCAATGTATTGGGTGAATTCAGCACTAGCGAAGGATTTCTTGTACATGCTTTATCAGTTTACCAAGCTGATGACTCCAAACTCAGAATATCAACCGTATCCCTACTCGTATTGGTATACTGCCTGCAATCTCTCGTAATACAAAATAAATACATTTTTCTAATGTGGCCATTCCACTATAGTAAATTAACAGGGATAATTGGAATGTTCATTTTACTGAAGGCCATTTCACATCCCTCTCATTAGTGCAATTTTGAGTCCAGCTACAGCTGGGTCAAGTTAAAGTGAGCAACTAATGGACTGAGACCCTTCATCTCTATATCAATCTTTTTTACTCCAAAATGCATGGCTCAAATAGAAGATCAAATATAGCTCTGGCTTATTGTTCTTTGGATAAGATAGGCTCACCACTTTTGCAGTCATGATCACCTGTTAACACACATATGCAGACAAAACATTTCAAGGATCAAATTTTTTTGACACAGAGCATGATTCTGTCTCAGGACTACACTTGCATGGGCAGTAAAACAGAAATGATTCATAACACAATACACCTTTTCTCTTTCTCTAATTAATGAAGCAGCCATTTAATTCCAAATATCATTGATTATCTTCATTTTAAAAAAACAGGCAGAAGAGAATGGGAACAGA
Organism: Sceloporus undulatus; assembly: GCF_019175285.1. NCBI lineage: Eukaryota > Metazoa > Chordata > Lepidosauria > Squamata > Phrynosomatidae > Sceloporus > Sceloporus undulatus. The sequence goes on from NC_056524.1 coordinate 183,297,178, forward strand.
AGATGATTGGCAGCCTATAGTCTGCATGGCAGAAAATAGGCACCTGAGATACCCTCTGGCAGTCTATAGGTGACACACACAATGCCTATGGACTGCCATGTGGCTTTATGGGATCTGCACTGTCAGACAGTGCAACAGAAGTGAGGCCACACTATTGCTTACTTGGCTATCTAACAGGCCATATCTCCCAATATAGACCTAACTGGTGCCTGAGATCCACAAGAGGGGGCCTCATCTCAGGTCCACCACCTTCATAGGTACGACTGGTGGGAACACAAGAGAGTTTCACTTGCAGAGCTCTGATGCTATACTGGGCAATGTTGTGTCAGCCCATAAGATATTTCCAGTTTTGGAAAAATTCCCCAGAGCCTAAAATACAGTCAGACCTCTTTATTCACAGATTCTTTATACATGGATTCAATTAGCCATGGCTTGCAAATATTGCAAAAAATTATAAACTCCAGAAAGCAAACTTAGATTTTGCTATTGTATGTACAAGACACTATTTCACTATGCCAATGGGACATGATTACCCTCGACCCAAACCCCAGTAGATCCCAAGGAACGACATTGGTGGATAAGATTGTTCCCATCTCCTCAAGGGTGTTGGCTGCATTTAGAATTTTTAAAAGCCTCCTTTAGGGCCCCCCAAAAGTACCTTAGGAGCCGAAATGGTTTCTGGACCATTGTTTCCCATCAATCATTTAGAACCATCAAGCCCCTCCCGTGAGGCTGGAGCATGTTTCTGACATTTTATTAACCAGGTGCCTATTTCTGGCCTGCAATATTAAACCATTAGATAGATAGATAGATAGATAGATAGATAGATAGATAGATAGATAGATAGATGAGAGAGAGAGAGAGAGAGAATAATGTCAAGAAATCAGAAAAAGGCTAGGAATGGGAAGGGCAATTATGAAACAATTAGCCAATGCCCTTAAGTGCAAAGATATAAAACTGAAAACTAAACTCGGGATTGTTCAAGCCATAGTATTCCCTATCACAAGAGCTGGACAATGAGGAAAGTTGACAGAAAGAAAATCAACTTATTTCAGACGTGCTGCTGGGGTGCTGATGGTCAAAAAGAAAAATAAATGGTTTCAAGAAGAGGTCAAGCTTGAGCTCTCCCTGGAAGCTCACATTAATAAATTGAGGCTGTCGTACATCAGCCACATCATGAGAAGACACTCATTAAAAAAGGCAATGAACTAGGAAAAGTAGAAAGCAGTAGAAAGAGAAGAAGGCTGCACACTAGATGGATTGACTCAGTCAGGGAGGTCACGGGCCTGAACCTGCAGGACCTGAGCAGAATGGTTGAGAACAGGGGATCTTGGATATTCATGGAGTCACCATGAGTTGAAGTTGACTCAAAGGCAGTTAACAACAATAACAACATTATATTATTATCATTTATATTATATTTGTATATTATGCTACTATTTGGAAACTGATAAAAGAGAAACTAAAAAAACATTGACATTTGACTGAAATAGCAGGCTTGGTATATCAGCCAGTATTCACACTTTTATCTTGTTCTTCTTTGTATAGTACAAGCTGAATTGTCAGGACAGGGTGATAGCATCATATCTGGAAAATTTATTGGCTGTCTTTTGATCTGGCTTGTACTGAGTGAATGAGTTCCACATCTATAGATGTGCACAATTTTTCTTCCTCCTTTGGGGCACTTACAATTGACCCATGAGTTTTATGAAAGACCATATTAAGGTAATTGGAGCCCTGGAGCAGATCCAAGACAGGGCTCCCTCTGTGCACATGTGTGAGCTATTTTAGGAATGGCAACACAGAAATTAAATAAATAGATTTTTTTTTTAAAAAAAAGCCATGCAAAGTGCAAAAGGCAGCAGCCCAAAAATCCTTCTATGTGAACTCATTTTCAGTCCTGTAACTTCAGGACTTCATAGCCTGATCATATGCATTTTATTTGCTTCTTCAAGTAATACAAAAATATCAATAATGTTTCATTGCAACCTATTGCATAAAGGGACAGCATACCTGAAAAGTTAAGTATGGACACTTCTAGACAGGGTTGCCATACGTCAGGACCTCCAAACCAGGACAAATGTAGGACAAATGTAGGGCAACATTTTCAAATGTAGGACAAATTCTATAAAAATGGAGGACACACAAAAATTTTGAGGTTTTTTTTAAAATGTTAATATAAATGCATGTTTTTAGGTATGATCAAAATGGAGGACATTTTGGCATTATTCCTAGACAGATGGCAGAAATGGACTTGCCCTCGGGTTCAACTGTACTTCTCAGAAGTGTGTACTTGGGCAAGGGACTGTGGTTTTTCTTCACTGCGCATGAGTTTGTAAAAATCACAGCAAGTTACATTGGACGTGCCTCAGAGGCTTGTTGATATTAATATCACCACCACCACCACCACCACCACCACCATCATCATCACTATAATTGTCCAGGAAAGGCAGACTTGTTAGCATTCAAAGCGACATAAATACACAGAAAATGCACTTGCATATATTTAATAATAAAAAATAATGGAAAAAAAAACAACAAGGCAGGGTTGTATATATTTAATAATAAAAATTAAGGTAATAAAATCAAAAAACAAGCAATAATAAAAATCAATGAAATAAAATAAAATAAAAAAGCAATAATAAGAATCAATGAAATAAAATAAAATAAAAAGCAATCATAAAAATTAATAAAATAATATAAAAACAAGCAATAAATTAATAAAATAAAATAAAAACAAGCAATCATAAAAATAAATGAAATAAAATAAAAAAGCAATAATAAACATTAATAAAATAAAAAACAAAAAATAAGTATTTTATATTTTTAAAAATTACTGTAATTAAAAAAAACACAAACCCAAGGCAGACCTGAAATGGCCACTGACTCACTTTTCCACCTCCTCCTCCTCTTCATCCTCCCCATCTCCTCCTCTTCATCCTCCCCATCTCCTCCTCTTCATCCTTCCCCTCCTCCTCAGCGCAAGGGCTCATTGGGAAGCTCCGTGTGAGGGCACGCAAGTGGGGGATGTGCGTGCACTGCCGCTGGCCCATGCTGCAGCTGGGGCGGTGCGCGCAAGGGAAGAGGAGCCCGTCCCCTTTGGCCAACTGGCCAATGGCTGGCTGGCCCAAGGGGACGAGCTCCTCTGTCATAGCCCCGTGCGCGGGCGGGAAAGCCCCACCACAGGTGGCGCCGCGGTGGTGGCGCTGGCGAGGAGCAGGAGGGCGGCGCTGCCCAAGAAGAGGAGGAGGAGGAGGTGGGTTGGCGGCCAGCCGCAATAGCGGCCACAGCAATGGCGCATGAGCGGGGGCCCGGATCCAAGACAAAGGCTGGGGTTGGGGGGAACCGGACCGGGGCAGGCAGGGGACCCCCAAAAGCGGGTTTGTCCCGGGGGCCACCGGGATATGGCATCCCTATGCCCAGGTTGAGAAAGGCTGCTCTTTGATTTGCACTGAGGCTCTAAACTAACAGAAATTTCAGGAAACTTAAAAATCTAGGACTGACAGAGCAAAAGAATTGGCAAGAGGACCTAGTAATTGAAAATCCACAAGTTTATTTCCAATTGTCGACAAAGGAAAACAATGAACTCAGTGGAATTCAAGTTCCAAAAAGCTGAGGCCTCGAACAAGACAAAATGGCTCTTTTTATATTATTGAAGACAAAGAAGCTTCTTCAATACACCTGATTGGCTAATTACAATTTAAACATACAGAATTCTTACAATCAGAACAGAAATACATGCATACATTAAAACTGCATCATCACTCCTTACCCCCTCCTGTAGGAATTCAGTGGAATTCATCCTAACCTTGCTTCTGAATGTCAACTATGTATCCTTATCTCAGTAGTTTATGTTATGTCTTTTTTACTGGTGCCAGCTTCCATCCAGGTCAAGATGCACTCATTATTCCTTTGCTCTCGTTTTTCTAAACTCCAAGCCTTTATTTCAAAAACCATCTCTCTGGCTGACAAAAGTGACTCCATCTTTCTATAGCTTTTTATTTCAACAAGGAATTTGCACCACATAACTAGAAATGTTGTCTTCCCATTTGAGGCTCAGACATGCCACTGAAACGCATTTGATAAAGTCTCCCATGATATTTTGATTAGCAAATTGATTAGATGTGGACTAAATAGAAACACCATCCTCTGAGGCTGAGAGACTGTGACTTGCCCAGGGTCACCCAGTGGGTTTACATGGCCAAGCCGGCATTCGAACCCTGGTCTCCAAAGCTGTAGTCCGACACTCAAATCACTACCCTTACTCATTCAGCCAATATTCCTCTGGCCTGTTTAATTATCTAGGGGCCCATTCCTACTTGCACTTTAAAGCGATTTCTGATTCGGCTTTGCTCCATGTTGGAAATCAATTCCAAAAGGTCCCTTGCTCCCATTATGACACCAGATCTTTCCCTTACCCCAATGTAATTGCTTTTTTAGGGCACAGTTGTCGTTCCCACTAGTAGCGCCGCTTCAAAATCTCCCATCAATCATCTGTGACCTAAACGACAGCCTGGGCAGCCTGGCATGGGAATTTGGGGTGGAGTGGGGGGCAAGACTTCTTCAGAGGAGGTTTGCCCTTCTCTTCCCCTGAGGCTGAGAGAGTGTGACCCACCCAAGCTCACCCAGTGGGGAACAAGGCAGGAGGGTGAAGGCTTGGAAATGGAGAGGAGGAGGAGGAAGGCTTGGAAATGGGGAGGATGTCAGGGATGGCGCAGACAGGTTGGGGACAGTGGACGGCGGAGACGGAGGACACTGAAGATGGAGGAGGCAGGCCAAGAACGGAGGACGACGAGGACAGACTACGATGGGGAAGGAGGAAGCAGGCCAGGAATGGAGAAGACAGGCCGGAAACAGTGCAGGCAGGCCGGGAATAACACAGGAAAATCCCGAAAGTAAAAAGTGGCCGATTTTGTTCACTTGGATGGATCAGTGCAGGTTAATGTTGGATTAATGCTCAATGCCCCTGATATGACTGTAAACAATCTCAAATTTGCAGGATATTCCCAGAATTTAGATCCAGTTTCTGCACAGGATTTGGGCACTTAGCCTCCCGTGTGTGATAAACCCCTATGTCAGAGCAAATCTGAGCGATTTCATCTTCTAAATGGTGGACAAATTCTTGGCAGTGAGCTGTTGAGTGGCTCACCTTCTCCTGTGGACCAGATCCCAAAAGATGCCTGAAACCACTCAGCTGAACCGTTCTGTGCAGCTGCAATAGCTTTAGCCACAAGATACAAGGTTAATAACATGAATAATAACAACAACAAGCAGGAAATAAATAATAAAGGGAATATACACACCAAACCTGGCTTGTTTGTAGGCACTGCTTGTTACCTGGTTGCACGACACAACAGTGGCTGAAATTCCCTGTTCTACACAACCATTTAAGGTACAAGAGCCACATAGCATCATGGATGCCGGCCATGAGGCTTTGACTTCAAATAATAGTACCCTTTGCCCACTTCATCTCATCAAGTTCCTTTTTGAATTGCTCTGCCCAAAACTGGACACAGTATTCCAGGTGAGGTCTGACCAAAGCAGAATAGAGTGGCACTATGACTTCCCTTGATCTAAACATTAAACTCCTATTTATGCAGCCTAGAATTGCATTGGCTTTTTTAGCTGCTTCATCACACTCTTGGCTCATCTTTAGCCTGTGGTCTACTAAGACTCCTAGATCCTTTTCTTATGTACTGTTATACTGGGCTCATACACTGGGCAAGTGAAAAAAGACTTTGTATAACACTTCACTGTCAGAGACTTTCTTAATTGAGATGTGTCTGTAGTCCACAGCCAACATGACTACTAGCCATTGACAGTTACATTTTGCATGAATTTGTCCATCCCCTTTTAAATCGATCCAAGCTGGCAACCACCAGCATGTCTCCATTTATTACATGCACCTAGAAACCCCCCTCCCTTGCTTTCCGTTGTCATAGCATGGCAACTGTGATGCTTGCTATGACTCTGTATTGTGATGCGCTTATGGTTCTGGCTACAGTTGCATTTCATCAGTTAAGCTCTTGCTGTGAGAAGAACAGGAAAAGCAGAGCCTGGTTCCCCAATGAGTTTAAGATGGGAAAGGGAAGAGTAAAGGATAGGGTTTAGAGACAGCATGGTGTAATGGTTTGAGCATCGCACTGCATCCCTGGAGACCAGGATTCAAAGCCCTGCTTGGCTGTGGAGTCCAATAGAGTGATCCGGGGGAGGTCCCAAAACTCAGAGTAAGGCAAAGGACTTAGTTTTATTCCTCATGTGTTTGGAGAAAACAGCTGGGGTAGGACAACAAAGGTAGATGTAAGTTAAAATCATTTGGATGAGGAAAGTAAAGTATTTTGTCTTCTGTTACCAAGGAAGATATTCAAGTCAGTATCTCTTAGTGCTAAATTAATGAGATGTCATTGGATCATGATTTGTTTGGGTTTCGCTGCCAGTTAGAATCCATAATATCCAAACCCCACAAAGCAGTGATACCTTTATTGTCACAATTGAAATGCACAGAATACCTGTTTTGAAGTCTGACTGGCTTCTTCAGGAAGGATGCTAAGAATCAGACAGGAGAAAAATATATATGATAATATTAGTGGAGATATGGCTGTTCCCAGTTCAGATGGTATTGGAAGGAAATTCATGAGGGTAGATATCCCTCCTCTTCAGGACATACAAACATTAAGTTCCATTAGCAAGACAAAATGATAATCCATTTTTCCTTACCTGATGCAATATATCCAGGTATCCTCTTCTTTTTTTTTCTCCCCTCCTAACACTTTTAAATTCACTTTAGGATTGCCTTAAGTCGAAAATGACTTGAAGGCACCTCTTTGTTTCAAGATTTTCTCCAAACACATGAGGAATAAAATTAACATGATAATGGCAGGGCTTATAAAAATGAAAGAGACAAAAATGCCTTTGTCAGAAACCTAGAAATGCCAGACCTGAGATTGTATTATTACGCGTGTTGCTTAAATTGGATAGAATATTGGATAGACCTAAAAGATGAACAATTGTTAGATCTGGAAGGTTTTAATCTGAGATGTGGCTGGCATGCCCACCTCTGGTTTGGAAAGGTGGAATTCAATGCAGAATTCAAAGACCATATAGTAAGGAGAGCCCTATGGACGGTATGGAATATATGTAAAGGGAAAAGATATAGACAAATGCCAGATTGGATATCACTCCAAGAGGCGCTGATGAAAAAGGGGGGAAAAGAAGGAAAAGAATGGCTAAGATATAGAGATATACTAAAGATAGAAAAGGGAAAGGCAAGGATCAGAACAAAGGAAGAATTAATAGCAGAAGGGCACGACATCCATTGGTTTTTCTATTTTCAATTACATGAGAGATATAAAAAAGACATTAAACAATATGGCATAGCACAAAACAAGAAGGAATTAAATCTGATCCTAATGGATAGGAAAGGGAAAACAATTTCAAAATTCTATAATTTTTATATAATATATCTTGACAAGGCCTACAATAATGATGGAAGAAAGAGACTGTGAGATTGCCACCTTCAGCTCGACACATGAAACAGGTATAGTTTAAAATTATAGATACGTTGCACCCCGAAAAGGAAATTAAACTGTCACCAGAGGTTTTGTAAGCATAGGATTTAAGAGATAAGATTCTGCACACTCTTAGTAACGACTCAAAAGAGGAGCCGCATAGTGAGATAAAGACATGTATTTCTTTATTCGGGGGAATATTTAAGATTGTAGCTGATAAGAATAGTAACGATACAGTATAGAAACAGAAGAAGGGGGGAGAAAAAGTATGAATATCAATTTAAAATGTTAAAACAAGAAGACATTGTGCATTTTTTAAAATTTGTAAATATTTCAATAAAGATTAAAAATTTAATATTAAAAATAAATAAAAATAATTTGAAAAAAAGAAACCTAGAAATGCTGCATGAAGAAGAAGCAGCTTCTATAGTTACTTTCTGAGTAGTTACAACTATAGTTTTAGTGCCTGATATTTAATGGTTTTGGTGGTATAAGTATCTCTGAGAGTTGCTTCAAGTAGGAAGGTGGCAAGGTCAATAAATTACAATGCCAGCCTGAAAGGATAAGGCAGAATGAACATCGTCACAGGTTGGCATTGTTGAGATGTTTACGAGGATAACAACAAGCATGTAGAACTTATACAGACAAATATGACCAGCAATATGATTGGCAATGCATTTTTTCCAGCCTTGACCAAATGCACCTGGAAAACACAGGTAAGGAACCCAAGTCAAGCAACGTGAAAAGTCTGAAATTCATCAGGTAATGTATTTTATCTATGCAGTACGTCATTGACCCTGATTCTCAAGAAAGAGAGGTAGGTATTTTTATTTTATTTTATTTTACAGCGCACTATTTTCCATCTTTGACCAAATGCACCTGGAAAACACAGGTAAGGAACCCAAGTCAAGCGACATGAAAAGTTTGGAATGCATCAGGTAATGTATTTTATCTATGCAGTTCTTGATAGACCCTGATTCTCAAGAAAGAGAGGTAAGTATTTTTATGTGATTTTATTTTGACATTGCATTTTATTCCAGCTTTGACCAAATGCACCTGGAAATCACAGGTAAGGAACCCAAGTCAAGGGACTTGAAAAGTTTGCTAAATGCTCATTCTTCTAAATGTTTAAAAGTACTGCACCATTTTTAGCTGAAACTGTAGCCAGGTCATTAATTCAATTTCTTCCCGAAAGGAAAAAGCTGCTGTTTTTCTCCGTTTTACCTTCAGCTTATTTTCGTGTTATTTCATGTTTGCAGGAATGTCGTGTGACAGACTTCACGCATTTGTGGGTGCTTTTTTTAAATTCATTAAATCTAGTTTAAATCCCGTTTCTGAACAGGATGTCACTCGAGTGATAAGGTCCAATGGCTGCTACCTGTCTTGAAACCTCCCAACTCTTGCAGATGATCAAGATTAAGCATTTCAGTAACCGAATTCTTTTGCAATTCCTTTTCTAGGCCAGACTGCTGTCGCCACCCAAAACCTTTGAAGGAGAAGGCGAGAGCATCAGTAGCTAGTGAACCGCTTGCATATGGCTCTTTCTGACATGCCCAGGGTTGCACTGACCGCCACTTTTGGGGTCGGGAAGGAATTTTCCTCCAGGACAAATTGGCCAGAGATCCTGGAGGTTTTTCGCCTTCCTCTGGGCATCCAGCAGGAGTCACAGATTTAGGGCCTTCACTTTTATTTTTTAAAGAATAAATGAATAATTTTAACAAGAATTTTCTTAGTCATGGTCTCATTTCCTATGTTTTATTCATGAATTTGCAAAAGTTAAAGCAGACTCTTGGGATCCTACTCTACGAAATGGATTTTCCCTTGCACTTCTTTGCCTCCTTATTCCCATTCTAGAGAGTTGCCATTTTGCCTCCATTAACCCAAACTACCCTTTTCCAACCCAGGTTACACCAGAAGCGTTGGATGGTCATTCAATATGACCACTACCTGGAGTGATGGGAGTTGTAGTCCAAGATACCTTAAGGTGCCACACACACACACACACACACACACACACCACAAAGCAAACCTTCATTTTGCTATTTTATATAAGGCATATGTTTTAAATATTTTACTATGCCATTGTATTTAATGGGACATAGGCATTCATGGATGTTGATATCTATGGGGTGGGGTGGGGTCCTGGAAGCAAACTACAGTGGATACCAAGGGCCCATTGTATTTAAAAGGAGAAGAAGAAAGAAAGAATTCATGTCAAGTGTAAGGCTAGCTGGATCTATGTACAGTCGCCCCTCCTAATGCACAGATCTGAGATCTGCGTTCTTGGATATGTGCAGAGGGGTGACCTCCACTAATTGCAATGGTGCTCACACCTGTGCAGTGCTCACAGGAGTGTGCTCCATTCAAACCTATGGGGCTTGAATAAGTGTGAACCTGGTTTTTGCGGTGTGTGTGTGTGTGTGTGTCTGGAATGGATACTCCATGAGAATGGAGGGCCAACTGTATTGTCATTTTAGAAAATTTTGCATGTATTTTTTGTAGGTTCATTCCAGCTTGCTTTTGCATTAATCTGCAACACCCTCCCCCATTATACATACATAGTTTAGATGTAATTCCTGAGAATAGTGCACCTTTATAAATATAGGCTAAAGCAGTGATGGTGAACTTTTTAGAGGCTGAGTGCCCAAACTGCAACCCAAACCCCACTTATTAATTGCAAAGTGCCATGTCCCTCTGGCTTTCTAGTAACAAACTCTGGCAAACTCTGTGCTGGGGCGACGGCACATGTGCCCACAGAGAGGGCTCTGAGTGCCACCTCTGGCACGTGTGCCATAGGTTCGCCATCACTGGACTAAAGTCTTGCATCAGATGTAGGACCATGATGTTGTGGATACGATCTCTCTCCTGATCTGAGCCCTGATGCCCATCTAAAATCCAACCCATTACACTGAGGGATGGAGTTCTGTGATGCTGGTGAGCAGGATGATGTTTCCAACCTCCACTCCAGTCTAAGGAGCTGTGAGAGGATTTTGCAATGGTCCATGTGTCTGATGTAGGGTTGCCATAAGTGAGGACCTCCAAACCGGGACAAATGTAGGACAAATGTAGGGCAACATTTTCAAATGTAGGACACATTTTTATAAAAATGGAGGACGTGCAAAAATTGAGGTTTTTTTAAAAAAATGTTAATATAAATGCATGTTTTTAGGCATGATCAAAATGGAGGACATTTTGGCATTATTCTTAAACAGATGGCAGAAATGGACTTGCCCTCGGGTTCAACTTTACTTCTCAGAAGTGTGTACTTGGGCAAGGCAGGGGTGTATATATTTGATAATAAAAATTAATGTAATAAAATAAAAAACAAGCAATAATAAAATTAATAAAATAAAACAAAAACAAGCAATAATAAAAATAAAATAAAATAAAAACAAGCAATAATAAAAAGTAATAAAATAAAATAAAAACAAGCAATAATAAAAATTAATAAAATAAAATAAAAACAAGCAATAATAAAATTAATAAAATAAAATAAAAACAAGCAATAATAAAAATTAATAAAATAAAATAAAAATAAGCAATAATAAAAATTAATAAAATAAAAAATAAAAAGCAATAATAAAAATTAATAAAATAAAATAAAATAAGTATTTTATATTTTTAAATATAATTTAAAAACCCCAAAATACCAAGGCAGACCTAATGGCCGCTGACTCAGCTTTCCTCCTCCTCCTCCTCTGGCCCAATTCTGCCCTGGCCTTCAGGCACCCTTCCTCCGGCTCCTTCCTCCTTCCTCCTCCTCTCCCCCCTCCTCCTCCTTATGATGGCTGGCGCGGGAGGAAGGGAACCGGGGCAGGAGCGCACGCGGAGGAAAGTGGGTGCAGGCGCGCGCGCGCACGGAGGGAAGTGGGGCAGGCGCGCGCACTGCCGCTGCCCCCTGCTGAGGCCTGGGTGGCGCGCGAGCCCTCACAGTGGGGGCGCGGTGGCGGCGGCACTTCTGCCGCCGAGGAAGAGGAGGAAGGTGGAGCCGGAGGAGGAGGTGGGTTGGCGCCGGAGCAGCCGCATTAGCAGCAGCAGCAATGGCCGGAGCAGGCCCCCAAACCGGGAACAAGGCATGGGTGGGGGCCGAAACCGGACTGGGACCGGGAGGGGCCCCCCGAAACCGTGATTGGCACGGGGGCCACCGGGTTATGGCAACCCTACTTCTAGATAAAAAAGTCCATGGTTTTGTTCCTGTTCTTTCCAATTTTATACTGGATTAAAATAAACTGACCTGGATACTTGTATAAAAAGTGTCTGGTCTTACTGGGAGCTGATAAAAATTTTCTAGAATAAATAAAATATGTATGGGTCACCAAAATAAAACTGGAAGGAACAGGAACTAAATCAGAGTCTTTCTGGTCTTTTTAAATCAATCTGGATGCACCTGTTCTGAGGGTTGGATGTTTCTTCTGCTGCTGGTGATGACATCCAGAGAGCCTCACAGAAAAACAGTTTTCCACAAATGTCATCAAGTCCTGAGGAAAAAAACAAAACAAAAATCCAGTCCTTTGCATATTAACCACAAAACATCTCCAATGTTATTAATTTTCATGAAGCAGCACTATACAAAAAACCTACTTATGCATGTCTCTTCAAAAGCAAGAAAGGCTAAATTGCTCAGGAGAGAGCAAGGTCTGCAAAGCACCTTCAGAGAGCATCCACAATCCACGTTTCTGCATGTAATAATAGTGATGATAATAATTTGCAAAACCACACAAAAGCACCCCTTGAGGCCACACTCTTCTGTTCTATCAACATTCATCATTGCACTGAGAGGGGAACTAAATCAAGCAACCTTAAACTCATGAACACAAAGCCACTGCGGTTAGGAATACATTCCTTCCAGGCCCAAATCAACTCTCTCTCACACTCCCTCACCTATTCTGTAGGCATAAATCCATTCAGTTGTCCTATACCAGGTGTAGGCAACCTTTTTGAGTCGGGGGCCAGGTTGCTGTCCCTCAGACAACTGGGGGGCTGAACTCGAAATGGTGCCCGGAGCAGCGCAGAAGCTGTAGCAGGGGCGGCAATCGGCGGCAGGACCGGGCTGGGGCCGGTCTCAAGGTCTCGCCGGGCCAGGTCCGGCCCGCAGGCCATAGGTTGCCGACCCCTGTCCTATACTCACAGAGGTACATATCTGGCCACCCCATTCACAGTGTCATTAAAGCTCCTGAGTAGATGGAATTTTCTAACAATGTGTATGTGTGTTGTGTTCCTTCAAGTAGTTTCTGACATATGACAACCCTAATGCGAACCTATCATGGAGTTTTCTTGGCAAGATTTGTTCAGAAGAAGTTTACCATTGCCTTTCCCTGAGGCTGAGAGCATTTGACATGCCCAAGGTTACCCATGGGTTTCATGGCTGAGCTGGGAATCAAACCCTGGTTCTCAGAGTCACTCAAACCACAATACCATTTCAGCAAGTGACTGGAGATCAAGAGGAAACAAAGTACAGTTGGCCTCCACATTTGTGTCTTAGACTTTTGTGGATCTGATTATTCACAGATTTGATTAATATCTCTAGGTCCTCCAGGATGATTCTTCCATGTCATGCTAGATGACCTAGAGATTCCTAGAGAAAATACTTCTCTATCAATTTGTAGCTCCTCCAGCAGTATGGTCAACCTCTGGCAGATGTTGCTCATAGAGATTCCTAGAGAGGTAAGTAAAATAAAATAGTGGGTTTTTCATTTACATTTTTTCTACTTTCACAGGGTCCTGCAGCCCTATTCCCAGCAAATGTGGAAGGCCCACTGTACACCTTTTTTCTTGAGCACAGGTTTTATAACCAATTTAGTGGCTTTGCTATTCCAGTTCTCATTTTATGTCACAATTCGCAAGCAGTGTTACAGCTAGGGTGACACCTTTTGTTTTTCTGAAGATATCCATACTTTGCTGATTTATGGGACCACCCAACTCACCGGGTTGGTCCTGTTGCTGTGGGGGAGGACAGGAGGGTGTCCCTCAACGGTCTGGTGGTGACACAAGCCTCCGGGCCCCACAGGCTGGCTGGCTCCCAGAGCCCTTGGTCTATGTGCACTGTGGACCACAACTGCCAGGTACCCTGGGGATGGAAGCGCTGTGCTGTGGGGCCGCTGGGCTGCTGGGCCACTTTCTGGGGCTGAACGCCAACTCCCAGGCTTCCACGGGTTGCTGAAAGTGGCCTGGGATTGGTGACTGCAGCCTGTGATTGACCAGGAAGCTGGTGGGGGTGGGCCCACCTCAGCTTCCTGGCTTCCTATTGGACACCTGACCTATTTAGGACCTGGCTGCACTGGTGATTGGCACCATTTTTTGCTGGCTCTCCACCCTCCCTCCCTTGTTTCCAGTGTTGGTGATATGCTGTCACAACTTTGCAAGGCTGGAGGTAGCATAGGCCTTGGATCTGGTGGGCGTGATTTCCTGTGCTGCAGAGCACTAGTTCCACTGGGACCTGGGGGTGCTGAGGGTTAGTGATGTCGCCAGTGTGGGGGAGGCATTGATTCAGTGTTCCTGATTACATGGGGTGAAGATGCACATATGTGCACAACTGGCTCCCAAAGTGGTAGACACTATAAGCCGGTTACCCCTCTGTCATCCTGAAGCCTGGCCGTGACCAGGCAGTTTGGTTCATTGACCAACAAGGGTTGGTGGATGACAAATCCAGACCTCATGCTCTCAGGACAACCCTATTTTCTCTTTTCTCTTTTATCTCTTGTTATTATATTCAATAAAGTTGTGGCCTTTTTACTGCCAATTGGTTGTCTGTTGTGTTATTTGCACCTTTCCCCCTCCACCGCAAATTCCAGAACAACAATTCAACCAGAACTATGACTCATGATGAATGATGTGAATTAGAGGCACTGCTTTATCTCACAGGTTACTTCCCAAACACAAAAAGAGATAGTAAATTGCTCTCATTTGAAAAGCCTTATCTTATATTGAACCTATACTGTAATAACATCTACATTTGTGTAGGCAACCTGCTCTCAAAGGAATTTAATACTGTTAGACTTTACATGCTCACTGTCATACAAGAATCAGTACTGGCTCCCTCTGTGGATACTATGGAGTTTATCAGACAAGGGAAATTGGAAGTAAAATCAAATGGCAATCCGAACGCAATCATGGGCTTTAACGTTATTGCATGATAGACTACCACAAGCAATTTCGGGCAATGGGAAGTCAGTCTGAATGCAATCATGGGGTTTCACATTATTGTGTGAGAGGTGATCACATGTAATTTTGAGCAATGGCAAGCTATTTTTGGGCAATGGGAAGTCAGTTCGAACGCAATTCGAATTCACGTAAATTCGCTGAGCTAGCAAATTCACATGAATGTGTTCTGGCCCACTTTCTTTTTATTCAAAAATAAGAGAAATTCTTCCCTTGTGATAAACGCCTATGAAGTTGGGCCAGAGTTCCAGGCCCCAATATCTGGTTAATTTCTGTTCTGAAAAAGATTTTGTCATTCTTGGAAAAACTGTTTGCCCAGCACCTAGAAATGCAGACCCATAAAAGAATAGTTATACTCTATAAGGTATTAAAAAAGGAGCACTCAAAATAACATAACTAAACTAAACTAAATAATCATCTCCACTTGCACCATGTGATTGACTGTATATTGGAGCTGAAGCAGGAGGAACTTATCACACATGAATCAATAGTAGGAAAGTAGAGAATTGGGAGGCATTGACAGATTGTGCCTATCAATAAAAATGAGGGCTGCAGGAATGGATGAAAGACGAAGCAGCTACAGGACAGACAAGGCATCCTGTGGTAAGGTACAGCCACAGACACTACTATCCTGCTTTAATTCCATTTTGGCAGCTTCATGTAACAGTGTGCATCTCCTTCCTTGATCAGTTTGTACAGAAGGTAAAAATTAAAGGAAAGAATTACAATTCCCAGAAGGAAAGTGTTGGCTTATGACTGGCCTTCAAAAAATCATAACCATATGGCTTTAGGCTGAGTTACAGAACCATTTCAGAGGCCCATGAATGACAAAAGGAACAGAAGAATGAAAATGTTGTAAACTCATTTTGCCAGATGCTTTCTGACCTGAATACATTCCTGCTATTTCCCTAGCTATTACAGGAAAGAGAGTGGTTTACAAATGCCCACTGCCTTCTGGTCTCTATACCCCTCTCTCAGGTCAAAAGGTTGAGCCTAAGATATAAAGCTCTCTTTTAGCAAACTGGTGAATCACACAAATGAGGGCCATTTTGTCTCTGGTTTGTAGTCCACAAAATTACAGTCCTTCCGTAGTTTAAAATAGAACATAAAAACAGACTCCCCACACATACATGCTGAACTATGGTTATTGGAAGCGGGGGGGGGGCAGTGGAGAACGGAAGGAAGGGGGTAGGTACATACTCTCTCATAATGAGAAGAATATCTATATTTTTCGGCAGCCAGACTGATTTGAAAGGAAACCACGAGTATGCAGTTGGGGAGGGAAACAAATGAGAAATAACTCCTGCCTTATTATTTATGATGTGATATCATTTCTCAAGAAAACTGTCTCATATGCCATTTAGGCACAGCTCCCAATAATTTTCACAAAACAGGTACCTCTGCATATCAGGTTCTCTGAGAGTATTCAAATGAGACAATTTAACAAAGGCAGTCTTTGGGGGCCAGCATTCTGCATAGTGTGGAGTTCACCTTGCAAAATAAATCCTTGTAAAGCCTAGTGGCAGAGATTTGTAACTGCTGCCCCCATATGACATACCATAGAAACACAAGACTGCTGCCTTGCTAGCTGATAAGAGGTAGGATAATGTCTGATAGAGGTAGGGTAATACCTCCTTAATCTAGAGTATTATGCTCCAGAACTGCCCCAGTTACCACAATGTGGCCACATGTGTCTAGATGGGCCACCATATAATACCACATTGTTCCATTGGCCCCGTTCTCCTTGGTGCTGCTGTGACTGATGCATCACAGGCCAAGTAGCTCCCTGTGAGAGCATGGCCATCACTGGTGCTTCTCCTGAGGTCAGAACAGGGAGCCCATATGATCAATGACAAGGGGTAGAGAGACACTCTTTCCTTGTTGATCACATGTTGGGTCTCCCTAGTCTGACCTCAGCAGAAGCGATGGCCAGCAGCTCCTTGGCCGGTGAGGCAGTGGTGATGACACCCAGGCGGATGGGATGATGTGATGAGTGTGCAGATGCATAGATAGCTGGGTTGCTCTGGATCCAGCCCAATCCATCTGTCTTCACATCCAACACACCCAAGTTTACTCTGGAGTTTCCTGGAAACTCCAGAATATACAGTCTTTTCCATTAGGCTGAACAAACAGTTTAAAGTGGATTTGCTGTAGGCGTTGTGAGGACACACCAGAAACAGGGCGAGTCTGGTTTTTATGGCCAGTGTAGACAAGCCCGTAGATTTCTGAGGTCGCAACAATAGCAGCAGTAATATGACTCATTAATGTGGAAAATCCAGTGAACACCAGCAAAGGACTTTTGGAGGAGGGGGCAATTGGCTGGCTTGCTGAGAGATTTTTAGTGTGCATCATGTTTGTTTCCCCTCACTTTCAAGTATTTTTGGTGAAGCTTCGGCTACTGCTGAACTGGAACTGCTTCAGAGCATGTATGGTAACACAAGAGCACAAATACCAATGAGAGCAGCTGGCTTCCTAAGAGAAAACAAAATATAGCCTAGGGATTAGAGACTGGGAGCATATTGAAGCCTGATTATCATCTGGTCCACCTACAGAAGATAAAAAGTGATACAAATACCAGTAACAGAGAGCACCTTGTCCGGTGGCCTTCTGAGCTAGAAGATCTACCACAGAGGATCATCCAACGTCTCCTGGAGATGAAACCACCATCCCTCTGCATAATTGGTTCTTTCTTCAATTTGCACTCACCATTAACTGGTTTCTCCTAATGTCCAACTGAACTCTGTTTTCCTGTAACCACTGTCCCCAAGGATAAACCCTCACATAGTGCTATCCTCAAGGCTAAATCTATCTTGATCCTTAAAGCTTTTATCACAATTTGTGTTCCCCATACTGCTGACCACTTTTTGGTGCCATCCTTTCAATCAGCTTCTGTTTCTCTGTCCTTCTCTTGTCCCAAAGAGGAACCCATGGAACACCCAAGGCCAGGCACTGCAGAGTGAAAGAGAAGCTCTGATTAGCAATTTCCTGCAGTAAGTCCTAAGATTTAGATAATAGCCTTTTATACTTTGACATCCATATCCACACACACCATGAAGTGAAGCCAGAAGACCTGGTTTGCTTAAATTTGTTGCCAGGAAAAATCCCACACACAACCTCCTTCCATACATTTGGATGAATGGATGTAATAGTTAGTAGCAACCTTTCAAGAAAAACCACTGTTATAACTTACCCCTGCCAACATCTTTTTCTCTCTTGAAAAAAAAAAGAAGATATTTCCCATGCAAAAGCAAATCTGTACCATGCAGGACCTAAAAGGGTTGTTAGCAAGGATATTTTTAGCTGCTATCTCATCTCTCTTATGAAATTTGCATCACTCACCAATCCCTGGTGAATTATTTGCTGGTGTGGGGCTGGTAATGGATGTGCGCATTATGTCAGCTAAACAGGAAGCTACTCAATGTCTGCTGTGGAAGTGCTGGTATATGGCGTACTTGCCAGCCAAGATCTCTTCTGCAGCAATCTCAGGTTTGTGAAGGACAAGCAAGGTCTTAAATATCCTAAGTAGTTTTGCCTAGGGGAAATAATAACTCTAGGTTTTATAGGGTGTCTTCCCTTCCCCCTTCACATGCCATTTGGCATATGCTCATGTGTGATGTTTATTCAACATGAACTGTTTTTGTTATTTATATTTCATCATACTTCAGTGCAACATTTATTTTCTTTCCCCAGAGCCTTGGCTGAGCTGCTCTTGCCTGATTGCCTCAAAGCCTCAATCTGATTCTTGAGCAGAATGTGTTTTCACACAGCTCAGATAAAAGGCTTTTGCTTCCCAAGTCGTGACGAGGATAGGGCTGGAGATCATGCCTCCATCAAAGTAGCAACGATGACATGCTGACTCATCTAGGACAGATCAAACTGAGCACTGACGTGAAAGCACACAGGCAAGAAAAAGAGGTATGATGGTGTGAAGAGACATCTCCCCCTCGCTCCAGCTCAGTCCACTTCCTGGAAAAAATAAATCTTGTCTGGATTAAAAGTGCTACGCAGGAACTAAGATGTGACACCTCACACTTGGTATAACAGCCAGTTTCTACACTGTTCCCCTAGGATTTCCCACAGTAAACATTTACATGTGGAGGGAGCATGTGATTTGAGAAACATGCAGTTCCCCCTAATCGGCAAAGTTGTGGCTCATCATTGCTCTTGTGTGCCAAGAAACATATCTCTTCTCTTCCCTGGTGACCAGATGTCATAACCGCAAAGGAGAGCAAAGCAACATAAAATGTGAGGCATTTAAGAAAAACTGAGGACATTACAAAGTGAAAGCTAAACATACTCATAGAAATATAAATTCATGCTTCTTTCTCTAGCTCAAAATGGAGGACATTTTGGAATTCCTTCTGGACAGACGATTGAAATATATGGCATGTCCTGGAAAAGTAGGATCTCTCATTACCCCGTTCTATTAACACTTATTGTCCTTACTAAGACAAACACCTCAGTACAAAGCATAAAGTATGGAAAAGCTCAGCAGTATGGTAACTACAGCTTTTGGTTCTAATCCAGGTTTAAATCCTCACCTAGATGATTTCTGAGAAGCAGCTATCATTCACTTAGAACAGTCTTGCAGGGTTGTTCCCACTCTTTTCCCCTAAGAAAAAGGTAAGTATTGATTCATTTTATTAAGTTCATAAGGCTGGGTGCAGACTCCCTCCTCTCCATTATGTGAAACCTCAAGATTTGGAGCACTTACTGTCTTCACTCAGCACTGGATCTAGCTAATCTGGAAATTACATGTAGACAGAAGTGAGTCCTGTCAGATAATAACTGATGATGCTTTTGAAGGTTGCACACATTTATCACATTAGGCTTTCTTGGAAGGTAAGTAAAAGCAGGATTAGGCACTCATTAAGTAGGCTCAGTGTTACAGAAGATTTTCACACGACATCGCTATATCATTCCTTTATCATCCCAAAGTGTAGTGGAATCGTCATAACAGATAGACGATTCCAAAAGATTTTCACATGAGGCTTTAAAACATTGATATATCAGAATTCAGCAATAAATGATTACAAAACGATTTCAAAACAGTTGAATTGCTGAATTCTGATATATCAACGTTTTAAGAACACTAACAGCCTCATGTGAAAATCTTTTGGAATCATCTATCATGATTCCACTACACTTTGGGACGATAAAGGAACGATATAATGTCATGTGAAAATCTTCATAGTCCTTCAGGTAGTAAGTGGCTGCCCTTTGAAGTGAACAGCTGGAGCCAACAGGGAATTTTTGGTAGCTTGGCTTTTATTGGGTTGTTGGAGTTCCACCCAAGACCTAGTTGTTTGTAGAGATTTCTGCCAACCTTCCTTTAAGCCCTACTGAGGGCTGTAAAGCTACATTAGCTCTTCTCTGAAGCTTGAGAAGAGCTCTCACAGGCAGAGCTGTTGTCTTTAACACTTTCTCCTAGGAGAAAATTTTCTCTTGCTCCTCAGACTGCTTCCTGCTCTCCCCTGATGACATCCTTTTGCTTGCTTTTGTGATTGTGACTCAGCAGGGAGGAGAGGAGTGTAATCTAGCCCTTTCCAGTAGGCTTAAGCAAAAACAAACCGCTGCTGCCTCTCATAGCTTTTCATTCTCATTTCTAACTTGCAACTTTGACTACTCTGATGTTGCTTGTCCACACGTTCCCAATTTTCATCTATGAAACGTCAGAGAGTATATTGTGACAGTTGCATATACCCTCAAATGTGCCAATTTGTCAGGGACAGTCATGATCTGTTTTCCAATTTTCCCATCTGCTTTTAAAATGTCCAACTTTCTCTCTACTTCACCTTCTGTAGAAGGGGCAGCATCCTACCCTGGTTTTCATCTGTGAAATGTTGGAAGGTATGCAACTGCAAGGCTGATGCCAGCTGTGCCACAAGAAGTCACAGCTGGGATAGAATTACAGGCTGTACAGATAGTTTGACCTACTAAAATTGTTCCTTAGGAGTTTATCAGACAAGGGACATTGGAAGTATAATCCAATGGCAATCCGAATGCAGTCATGGGGTTTAACGTTATTGAGTGATAAACTACCACATATAATTTTGGGCAATGAAAAGTCAGTCCAAACGCAATCATGGGGTTTCACGTTATTGCGTGAGAGGTGATCACACACAATTTTGGGCAATGGCAAGCTATTTTCGGGCAATGGGAAGTCAGTTCGAATGCAATTCGAATTCACGTAAATTCGCTGAACTAGCGAATTCATGTGTATGCATTCTGGCCCCACTTTCCTTTCATTCAAGATTAAGAGAAATTCCTCCCATGTGATAAACTCCTTAGAAATAATGGAAGCAGTACTCCCCCCCTCCTTATTCCAAGGTTTTGAAACTGTTTAGAAACAGCCTTCTCTCTGTTGTTTTGAAAGGAATTGATTGGATCCCCCCCCCAGTGCTAGTAGAAAAGATTTTAATGATGAAATTTTAAAAACGAGGAGTCTGTGAACCTCATCCAGTGACTACCAACAATTCTCAATTCTGATAATCTGACAAAAAAGTCTATGGGCCTACAAATCAAAGGTGTCACTTTCCAAATATTTATACTGATATACAGGCTCAGTTTGAGTGTCACAAAAGGATGCAATATTTTGGTGCATTCTGATTTGTTGTGGTTGTTACTATCAAGAAAGAGTCATGGTGTGCATCAAGTATTCTGTCTCTGGTGCCAAAGTAACTTCAGTGGACTAGGGTACCATCCACCATGACTGGGGTGCGGGCAGTAGGGTACGATCATTTGCAGACAGCAAAGTGTTTCAAAAAGGCCCTTTCTATATTCTATTCTAGACAAATTCTGTTTCTATAAAATTTACCTAGCACTGCTTAGGCCAAAAGATTATGAGTTTGCCTATGGCTGCTTATGATTCTAATGAAACCAAATGTTAGTGTAGCATCTACAATCCCCTACCTTTCAACTGTCCCACTGTGGCAGGTAAAACTCCAGTTAGTCCTTTGCTCTCCTACCTTCTCAGCTGCCTTTAAAAATGTCCCAGTTTCTTCCTCTTCTTCCCACATCTTCCTTTTTTGGGGGGGGGAGGGACTTCCTTTAATTGCTACTTTCAAAGTACAAAAGTAGTATGTATGCAATTAACTCAGCAGGAGAGAAAGGAGACTGAGACTTTCCTTTCCTATGCTTAACAGATAAATTCCAGGGTTGGCCTACTTAAAATAGTGGTTTTGTGTGTTCTTATAAATAACCCTTTCCTCTTATTGCCTGGCCACAGTGTTTTGCCCACCCTCAGATGTGGCTCTGCCACATGTGTCCCAGTTTTTATCTGTGAAATGTTGGAAGGTGTGCAATCTTTGAAATACATTTTCCACCAGTTGTTATGCAAAGTTGACTCAAACCAACCATTTTGCCAGTAAATAAATAAATACATAAATATGTGCCAACCAGTCACAAGCCTGCATGAAAATATTTCCAATTATATCTTCAATCTAAATATCAAATTTAGTCAAAATAGGTTCATAAATATGCACGCTAGAGGAGAAACACAACTCTGAAATGTTTGTTGTCTAACTCATTAGCAAAATGAAATGTTTCAACTTGCTGAAGAGACAGGCAAATATAGCCTGTTCTAAATGAAGCTGAAAAGTGAATGCAAAGCCAACAAACTATTACAAGTGGCTCTGTGTCAAGGGTTATCTGTAGCCAAGGTTGACCACCAACAGCTTTTAACAAAAAGAGAAAGATGTGGAAGTCCCATTTTCCCTTATACATAGAAAATGGGACCTGCACAACTAGTCACTTACTAAGCAGAACAATGTCCTCTAGTGATGACAAGGCAGTGTTGAAACACTCCTGTTTGATCAGATCAGTAGGCTGTATTTTGCTTACTGGGTCATGGTTTGTATATGTTGATATTTCTGAGCTTCCTAGAGGTACGAAATTTTGCCAGAGCCATGTGCTCCATCTAGTGATGGAGAAGCTTCCCAATTGGATTACTGCAGGATGGGAATTTTGTGGCCTTCTAGATACTGATCAACTGTAACTCTAGCAATTGTCATCATTGGCTATATTGTTTAGGGCTCATGAGAGTTCAACTATGGAGTATATCAGACAAGGGAAATTGGAAGTATAATCCCATGGCAATCTGAACGCAATCATGGGGTTTAACGTTATTGTGTGATACACTACCACATGGAATTTCGGGCAATGGCAAGCTATTTTTGGGCAATGAGAAGTCAGTTCGAATGCAATTCGAATTCATGTAAATTTGCTGAACTAGCGAATTCACGTGAATGCGTTCTGGCCCCACTTTCTTTTCATTCAAAATTAAGAGAAATTCCTCCCGTGTGATAAACTCCTAAATCTGGAGAGCCATACAGTTCCCACTCCTGGATTAAGGGCTATAATTTGTTAAAGTTCTCCATATGCTGCTTTAATCCTCAAAAGACTACAATGGAATCTAGGGAATGGTATAATACTATAGAATTATTCAGTTGCAGGGCCAGTGGCCATGCCAGATGAGGGATTCTTGGTCACAGCTCTTCAAAACTAATGATTCCAGCCTCTTAGCACACAATGCACAATTAATTTGTGGGATTCACCACTGCAAAATGGGGTGTTGGGTGCTGGTTGAGATGGGGACCAGATAAAGCCATGGAAGTAGATTCTATTGACAATCTCAACTCATAATAGCTAGATGGAACCCTCCATATTTAGAGGCAGCGAGACTACTAAAGACCTGTGTGTGTGTGTATGTGTGTGTGCGCGCCTTTAAGTTACCTGTTGACTTTTGATGACTCCATGGATTTCATAGGGTTTTCTAATGCAAGAACATAAGAGATATTACATTGCTTTTCATGCCTTGCCTATGAGCTGCTTAGGAGCCTCTGTTTTGGCCTCTGATGGAAACAGAATGCATTAGATTCAGTGGGACTCTTCTACACATTCGTAACAATTGACTTGTGACAACCTAAGTGCTCAATGCTTCTCTGAGGCCTCTGACATTTTTGATTTTGCAATGGCTTCATTTTACACTTTGCTGAAAGCTGGAACAAGGTGACCCTCCATCACAGACTGCAAAGAAGCTTAGGGGTGGCCTTGGGCGATCATATCAGCTGCACCTCAACTTTGTAATCTTATTGTCTCGAAAAAAATAGGTCATCATCAGAAAACCAATTCCCCATCAGTGCCCACAGGGCCCTTTCTGTTGGTATTTTTTTCTTTTTCTTCTCTGTCCTCTCTTCTGTACAGAAAAGAAACGAAATAGGATTCATTTTGCAGAAAAGATTCAGATTAATAGCAATCAAATAACTATTTCTATTAGTGCCACAAATGTGGAGAGTGGGATTTGATACATCATTAGAGAATCTTTTCTGTCATATGGTGACAGTAAATGCTTTCTGGAAAATGACCAAAGCTCAGATTAAAAGGACACTGTATTTTTGTTCTGCTATTGATGAAAATGGCATCCCCCCCGCCCCCCGCCGAAGGATCGGGTGAGCAAATGCAGCTGCTCAGGACCTCGAAAACAATGTGCTGCTCACACCATAAATATATTTGGTGAACATGATTAATGTTACAGTAGAATATGCCAGAATTTAATCTCATTTGAAGGCCAAATATAACAACAGAAAAAGAACATTATTACTAAAGTTATAATGCAGGGACACAGATGGTTGTTGCTCCCATAAGGAAAATAAATTGCTCCCATTTTGGTAACAGGGGACAAAAAATGCAGTAGAAAATAGACCGCAAATTGTTTTAATGACTGGTAAAACCAAGTGGCCCTAAATGTATTGTTAATTATTTCATATCTGGCTCTGTGAAGAAGGTTGCATATGAACAGACAGCTTTTGTTGCAGTGTGCCTTGGTTTTTGTTTTTGGCTTTCTGTTGTATTTGGCTCTGGCTTACTAAATTGCAGTGATCAAGAAGCCTGAGTCGTTGCTTTGTCATAGAAAAGGGCATTAGTTTACATGACTCATTCAGGGCCTGAACATGCACAGTGTAGTAACCTGTGGGTTAGGCTCCATGAATGCCCAAAAAAGAGCTTGATTGTTTTATTTAGTGTGGGTGTAAGAAAGAGGCAAAAGGAACATGAATGAGAGTCCTTGAGACACTTTTATTTTGTTTTGGTGGCAAATAATCCCATCTTCTCCTTTCCTCTTGCCCTATTTTTAGTTTTGTAAAATTTCAGGGTAAGGATGTGTTTCATTTTGCATTCAGTTGCCTATGACTCTTTGCATT
Source organism: Sceloporus undulatus (assembly GCF_019175285.1). Classification (NCBI taxonomy): domain Eukaryota; kingdom Metazoa; phylum Chordata; class Lepidosauria; order Squamata; family Phrynosomatidae; genus Sceloporus; species Sceloporus undulatus. The sequence goes on from NC_056524.1 coordinate 183,322,043, forward strand.
TAGTTGACTCTGATAAAGTGTGTGCCAATGTAAGTAACTAGTAATAAGTAAAAATGGAGGACTGGAATCACATTGAAGGACATCCTACTCTTCACAAGAGTTCACTAACTTCCAGTGAACAGAAAACCTCTTGCACAACTTGACAGATTACATTGTATTGATTCACTGGAGTTTGGTTTTTCTTCAGCCTGGGCAAAAATGAGCAAATCTGGTTCTAAGTTCAGAGAACTATCAGTCTTGGAGCTACAGTAGGGGAGAATACAGTGAAGCCTTTGGATATTATTAAGAATTCATTTTGCTTCCATGCCAGATGTTAAGCCTTTAAAATCATTAGTACTGTTTCCTATTACTCCTGGCCTGGAACTAAAATGACCCCAGATACACAGTTTTGATGTTTTGCTTCTGAGTTGGATAAAGCATACACCTGCAAGCGCAGTCAGAAAACAAAATCATTGGGAACTGTTTGAACACCACAACCTTCTTCTTTTGAACTGCTGCACAATTTTGGATCAAATGAGACAACAAGCAGAGCTAGCCTGATTAAAAAGGCCAGAAAGTCCCAGATTTTGTTCCTGTACTTTTTAATTTATTTTTAGAAATATGTACATGTTTTGTTTATTCCAGAATATTTTCTGACAACTCCCAGAGACTTTTTATATCAGATCCCCTGGTCAGTTTATTTGACACAATATAAAATCAGAAAGAAGAGAAACAAAATCTGGGACATTTCAATCAGTGTAGATATGCCCAATATTAATTTTAACATATATTTTATGAAAATATACATTTTATATCCAAAAACCATTTGTCACCACAACCTCAAATGGTGGTCTGTAATCAATCTATGTTCTTTCTCTGTTATTTGTATATTTGCTTGAGATTCCTCAAGAAGCCATCACATGCTGTTGCTTAATGGCGACAGAATACCACTAAGGGCTCCTATATTTCTTCAATCCCATTGTGTTGTGGAAGTTGATTCATGTGTTAGTTTCTGCTGCTTGTTTTCCCTTATGGGACCTGTCTCTTTTCATGAACAAAGCAAGAATGACTCTGTGGTTGATGGAGCCAAGCTTAAAAACCTTTTTACGGACCTGACACTCAGAACATGCCATTGCTCATACAAATGGATGAATCTCAAATGTGTGTGTGCACGGAGAGGGAATTGCGGTAAATGCAAAATGCAAGTTGTTGGTGTCCTAACATTGATATTGTCACTGCTCCAGTGTAGATAACATCTATCGACACAGTAACAGCCTTATAGCCCAAAGTGTAACAATCACAGTGTGCTGTGATGGAATTCAGCCTCAGTCATTTTGAAAACGAATAGAGAAGAAGTCTTCCTCCAATGTTTCAAATTCCTCTCATATGATCTGATAAAAGTTGCACTTGATAAAGACTGCTGAAATAAATCTGTAACTGTGTTATTGTTCTATGTGTTAAAATGCGTGGTGTTAAGTATATAACACAGCTTTACTGTATTGTATGGTAAACTATCTAATTCTTGATTGATATTTACATGTACATATTACACAATATGGGAATTCTCTCTCTCTCTCTCTCTGCATTCAAGACACCTGTCAACTTATGGTAACCCCATTAGTTATATAGGGTTTTCTTAGCCAAGGTGTTTTTGCCCGTTCCTTCTGCTGAAATATAGCTTACAACACCTGATATTTGTTGGAGGTCTCCTATACTTGAGTATAAGTCAGCCTCATGTATAGGTTGAGGTCAGGTTTTGGGGCCAAAATTAAAGATTTTTATATGACTCCTAGATATCAAGGATAAAAGACAGCCAGACTGGGGAGTAGGCCTAAAGGGCAAGTCTATTAACCCATATATGAGTTGACCCAGGTTTTGGGGGTTAATTTTTGGGTGCAAATTTCTTGATGTATAGTCAAATACATACAGAATATTCTAGGGTGATAGATGCCAGTATAATACTGATACCTTTTATAGACATTAGCAAGGAAGACTATGACCAGAATCCTTTGAGTGATAGATGTGTGCTATATGTGCATATATATATATATATATATATATATATATATATCCTTTTTTGAACAGGCCAAAAGAAGCTATTCCCTACTCTCTTGCATCCCATCCAAAATAACCCTCCCCCGAGTCCCATGGGCTGCTGCGATGGTGGAGGTAAGCAAGGAAGGAGAGAGTGTAACTGGTTAGTCCTCTTCTCATTTCCCTGCAACTTTCTGGAGAGAGGTAGATCTCAGCTGCTGCCTGGTATAATGGTAGAAGACCTGGAACTGCACATGTGGGACAATTATTTTGTGCACACCATATGCTCAAAAATTTCTCAGATGAAAACTGGTACAGATGTGGCCAAGTAACCCTGCTTAGCTAAACGAATGCAAACTGCTTTTGCGGTTTGAACTCATTTTGCAGCAATGGGAATAAAGCTGAGGGCAAAGGCAGGAAGTGGAAGGAAAAGGGAGAAATGAGCATTTTGAAAGCAGTTGAAAAAGTAGGTTGACAGGAGTGTCCCTGCTAAATTGGGATTGTTGTCGAGTATGGTCCACCATCTAGAATCTCATTCTAATATCTGTTAATCAAAATCCTGATGGAATATAAGTCTAAGGTGGGCAAAATGATGAGTTAACGTGTCCAAAACCACTTATTGCTTAAGAAACAAGATGCTTCAAGATGCTAAAAAATAGTCCATTTTTAAAAAAAAGTAGAAAAGCCCAACATTTTTTAGATTATGTGTTCTCTTAAGGCCTTCTTCAGGGAGCTACTTAGACTCAAATTTCAGAATTTTCTCAACCACAAATTCCTAAACCATTGAATGGGCATATGAAAACAAGATCAATGCATTACTTAGGATTTTCATTTGGAATTCCTGGTTCAGAAAATTGATTTAGGAATTCCTGGTTCCAAAAATTCAAAAGTTTGGTTCTAAGTAGCCCCCTGAAGAAGACTTTAATACAGGTACTACTTTTGGACTTTGGCTGAAATTGGTTGGAATTTTCTAGTATAAGGTTGAGTATCCTTCAAATGCTTGAGATCAGAAGAGTTTTGGATTTTTGTGGATTTTGGGGTTAGTTATCTTGGAGACGAGACCCATGTCTTAACATGAAATTCATTTATGTTTCATATATATCTTACACATATAGCCTGTAGGTAATTTAATACTCAATATTTTAAATCATTTTGTTCAGGAAACAAAGTTTGTGAACCTTGAACCATCAGGAAGCAAAGATATCACTGTCTCAGCCACCCATGTCAACAATCTGTGGTACTTTTGGATTTTGGAGTATTTCAAATTTCTGGATAAAGGATACTCAACCTGTACTAATAAACAGGCCATCTTTTGAGCATCTTGAAATGGGCCTTCTGTTTCTTCTGTTGTTTCCACTGAATGCTCCCGCGTTTTTGCTTCTTTTGCTTATTGCTCTTCACCACTTCAGCAGGAGGAATAAGAAGTTGACGTTAACCTTGAAAAATTGCCAAAAGTCTCAGTTTCTGCGCCCAGTGTTTGGAAGAATGTCAAGAGTCTTTGGTGAGGTAGGTTCCTAGGATCTCAAACAACCAACATAATTAAAGCAGCAAGCTGGAAAAATGCACTCAGTTACTAACCACAACATATTGAAGTATCCCAGTGGTCCAGCAGTTTTCTTCTCTAGGATTAGTATGGGAAGCTTCTATCCTTTCCTTTGGGACAGGAAACATAACCCCATTCGTTTCACAATATAGTGACGCAGTCACGTATATGACAGCTCACCAGAGCTGTGATTAATTTATTCTGATTTTAAAAATAAATAAAACCAAGTAATTTCTATACCAATATTTCAAGAAGAACAAAATGAGAAGAACACATATGTAAGAGGGTCAAAACATGTTAAAGAGAAATGTGGGTAATGTTGAGGAAAAGGAACATAGAAGACTGATATTCAGACTCCACTTGGTGTTTTCCATGTCAGTGGGGCAGTAAACCTATGTCAGGTTTCAGCTAGATTTAAGGAGCTCTCCAAAGTACTGAGTCTATGGCGGATATAGACCGCCAATTTGGGGCGGTCTGGCCCGCCCCTTTCCCCGCCGGCCAGCGGGGCCTCAGTGGCCAGAAGGCAGCCGCTGAGGCCCATCCGCCGCTTTTCGGGCTGCGGGGAAGCGGCAAAAGGCCGCTTCCCCGCAGCCTGAAAAAGGTTGTCCCTGGGCTTCAAGCCCCAAGGACACCCGCGCGGCGGAGGGGAGCAGAGAAAGGGGCCGCTTGGCCCCTTTCTCGTTTAGTCGCTGGGCGCAGCCATCCGAAATGGAGCTCCTTCCTGCTCCGTGTCCAGGGCGCACTAAGCGCCCTGGCGCGGAGCTACTACGTCATGGACGCGCCGCCCCGTCTAGAGGCGGCGCGGCCATGACGTACTCATGCGGGCGGCCGTGCGGAAGGGCTGCCGCCGTTTAGTGCGTGTTCGCCATGCACTAGGGTTAGGGCGGGGCGGAAGCACCGCCCTTTCGTAACCCTAGTGCGTGGCGAACACGCACTAAACTGCCGGTCTGTAACCGGCCTCTGAATTCTATGACTTTGATGAAAACCTGGTAGGATTCACTGCCTCACTGACATGGGAGCCATTAGCCACCCCTGCTGTCATTGAGTCAGCCAGGGCCATACTGATTGCACTAGCAGTGGGGAATACAGGTCCATGGTATGGTCCAAATGTAGCCAACAAGGTTTCCCCAGCTATTGGCCTTTTTATGCCACCCACCATGCAGCAGCTGGGCATGAAAACATGATATTACCATAGTGAATAGTGGAAGGTTTTTAAAAAACTTAACAAACTCTGGAAAGCAAGCAGAACTGCAGCCTGTCCTGAAAATATATTAATAATTAAAAAAAACCCTGCCCCAAATAGCAATTAACCTCGGTGAGTGTGGGAATCTATGACTGGCTCTAATTGTTGTATGCAGAAGGGGAAGAGGGTACTGTGTCTGTGTCTGTTGTGTGTGTGTAGAATATAGCAGCGGTTTCAGAAAATGAATTTCCCAGGCAACTGAAGTTAAGAGAACATATTCAGGGGTGACAGTATTGGCCATGCAGCAAAGAACAATAACACTGAAAATTAACAAAACATTGATACCTTTATCGGAATGACACAAAATACACAAATACATGCTTTTCAAAGTTCCACTGGCTTCTTCATCAGGCCAAAATGTTAAAAGTCAAACTTGGGAAGAAAAGAAAGAAAAATGATGATGTCAGAATCACAGGCCTACATTTGTCAAGATGCTGGCATACTGTAGTTGTTCTCAGTTAAGAAGGCTACGGAGGACATACCCATGTAGGCAAAGGATTAAGTCCTAGACTGCTTCACAGATGTACACAGCCTTAATGTATGCTTCTCCACCTCCCTTCCTATTTGGCCTATTTCTCTGAAATACTCCTCTATTACTACATTCCAGTTGTTAGACTCAGGTTCATCTTTATTATAGTCATAGACCAGCACTGGTAAAAAGGGGATACAGAATAAAAGAGGGTAATGGTAAAAACAAGGTAAAAGCCAAGTAAAAACAAGGTAAAAACCCAGGTTAAAAACAGTATTTAAAATATCATGAGACTAATCCCACCAGGTTTCACTAATGCCTGTTATATCATATTTGCTTGGCTGTGCTAAGAATTCAAGTTCATCCTGGTTATTTCCCATGCTCTGTTCACTAGTATAGAGACATTTAAGACCATGGTGCATTCCCTCTTCTGACTTTTAAATATCTTTTCCTCCCACTGTTGAGTTCTTGTGCTATTTGCTTTGTTCTCTGTATAACATTTGGGCTATTATCTTCAGCACTTGATGAACTCCTGCCCTCATGAATACTGTCTCCCTCCCACACATAACTCAGTTTAAAACCTTCCTGGTAAGATCTTTCAGACTCTTAGCAAAAAATGTTCCTGCTAAATGCTATGAGATGCAACCCATCCCTTGCCAAAAGTCTACCTCCATGAAACCACACACCATGGTCCAGGAAGCCAAATTGTTCCCAGCTTTACCATCTGCAGAGCCAGTTGTTCACCTCTTCTAATTTCTTCTCCCTTTCTGGGCCATGTCCTTCCACTGGAAGCACAGATGAAATAACTACCTGTGCATCCAGACCTTTCAACTTCCTACACAGAGCTGCATAATCCCTTGTGATATTCTGAAAGCTGTGCCTTGCAGTATCATTGGTTTCCGCATGGACCAAAAGGAAGGGATAACTGTCAGTGGGCTTGATGAATCTTGTCAGTCTGTCTGTTACATCATGGCTCCCTACCCCTGCCCCCAGGATGACAGCATACCTCTTGAGACACTGAGCTGTAAAGTCCAGGAAATAAAATGTAAATTCCATTAGCAACACACATACACACACACACTCCTTTCAGAGCCAGGTTGTCTCTGCCCTGTGATTTTTTCTTTTAAAAAAACACACCTGTGCCTGATGAAAAAGCCATTGGAACTACAAAAGCTTGCATCCTGTATTTTGTGCATTTTGGTTAGTGCAATAAAGATGTTCCTGTTTTGTGGATTTTGAAGATAAAAGAGTAAATTTGATAACCTGAGCATTCAGATCATGTGATTTACCACAGAAACATAGATCTTCCACAGTTCTTGCAACAGATTTCTGAACTGCCAGTTGTCTCCTCTTACTTAGATGTCCTGCCTCCCTTAAAGAAGAAATATGATACGTATGATGACCTGTTTATGAGTTTCTAAGAGGCATCAGTCTAAAGCTTGAAACACTAGAGAGATGATTGTCTGATCCAGCACAACAATCAGCATGTTCTTGTACCTTTCATTGTTATCATACACAACAACCCATGATGGACAAAATTCAATCATCATTTGCTACTCTAATGAATCAAATCAGTTTACACATATTCAAATGATGCAGCAACAGTGGGCTGATATGGAGTTTACCTGAGTTGTGCTTATGTGAAGGTCTTTCAAACCCTCAATTATCTGGATTAAAAAAAAAGGCACTAAAGAGAAATAAAAAGGTATCATGGCTTAGCATAGCCTATTCAAATGATTCCTCCCTATTATCAAATAATTATATTTTAAGGTCTAAGGAACTTTTTATACTGGCTGCACTTGTTTGGAATGAAAAGATTCTTCAGTGTTCTGGCTTACTGACAACATCTGGCTAGCTCATGTGGTTTGACTGCAAGAGGGAAGAGATAAACAAACCATAGCACTTTCATTCTTATTTTGTTTATATATCTAAAGCAAAAAATAGTTTATTTCTTTGGCTTTTGGGACAGAGAAACAAACCAGATTTCTGATTTGGACATTACAACAAACAAGCCACAACAGAAGGCTTGTGTTTGTTTAACTAGGCAATGTGCACCAGCCTTGTGCCTAACCTTTGATTCTGCCTTGTTGCACAGGTCCCTTCCCATCCTGACTGCTACTGATGTGGCCTCTGGAAGGAGGGAAGAGCATCTGCTGGACTGAATCTCCTCCCTTACTGCCATCCCCCTTTCCTTTTGTGCTCTGTCTTTTAAAATGGTAAACCTGAGGGTAGGGAGCTCATGTAAACTGCCATGTATACTGATGACACTATAAATAAAGAATATTCTCATACTGCAAAGGAAGTGTGAAACAAAGGGCTTGTGTACATTTGCCAGAATACTCCAGGCTGAATCCTCCCCTTACCTGATGCAGGTTTTGGGTAAATGATGGGGGGCTGTCTTCCCATGTGGTCCCTTCAAGACTGCTGTGGTGGGCACAAGTCACTCTGAGATCAAAATGAGGTCCTCAGTCATGCTATCAACACTGGGCAACTCATTCTGATCTCACAGTGACTCGTACCCAAAAAGCGGGGGATGCTTGCAGGGACCTCGTAGGAAGAGAACTGCCTGTTGCTGCTGTATTTTGCTCCATGTTTTCTGAAAAACCCAGAGGAAATTCTAATTCTTTTTAATGTGGGACAAGAACTGAATCAGGTCTGGGTGTTGTAAAAACAACATGGAACTTATTCGAGTTTTGGGTTTGCATAACACACAGTGAGCCCAGGGAGAATTCAGGGTCTATAAGTAATATAGACAAGCCCAAAGTTGTTCAGCAATTTACTCATAACCCAAGTAAAAGGAATCCCTTGAAATGCTATAGGAGGATTACATACCATATATATTTAACTCTAAATCAAGAATTTTATGCCCAAAATTGATCCTTAAATCCTGGGTTGACTTATATATGGGTCAGTATAGTAATACTGCTTAGAAAGGTTCTGAAAGAGCTGCCAGGCAGGAGAGTGTGTGTGTGCAAGAAGTGATTCTCTTTGCAATCCAACGTTAAAACCTTCTCTCCTCAACCTCCTCCAGATCTCTCTCCCCATCAAGCAAACCAATTTCCCTCCAGTTCCTTCCCTTTTCAATCTGGTGTTAACCTTCTCTCCCCATCAAACACCCCATTGTGAAGTCAAAGGCTTTCATGGCGAGCATCTGTGGTTTTTTGTGGGTTTTTTGGGCTATGTGGCCATGTTCTAGAAAATTTTCTTCCTGACATTTCGCCAGCATCTGTGGCTGGCATCTTCAGAGAATGCTTTGCCTGGAAAAAGTTGGGTGTATATATACTGTATGAGCCTGGGAATGTAGGAGTGATTTGCATGTGTATTCTGTGCTGATGGCTGTCCTCAGTCCTGAGGAATAGCAAAATAAGGACTCAGCAAATGCAAATGGGAAACCATTCATAGTCAGGGACTTTCCCAGCAGATAATGATAACCAATTAATCCTCTTTTGCATTAGCCTCCCAGCCTGAGTCTGGCCATCAGCACAGAACAATACACATGCAAATCACTCCAACTGGAGGACGACAAAACCAGCAAGTTAGTCAAAGAGACCAAACCCCATGTCTTCATCCGACTCTTCCGATTCTTCCTTGGCTTCCACCTTGGTATGCGGTAAACTCCTGCGGCTGTGAGAAGGTCTCTCCAGTCTTTTGCTGAGTGCAGCATTTGCTAGAATTTCTTGGTTGGTTTGTAGACCATTTGGAAGTTGTGTTTCCTCACCAGTTTCCCTACCCTGTCTATGATCCCCTTGATGTATGGTAAAAATACATTCCCTTTGGGTGGTTCAGAGACACTACAGAATAGGTCAGCCAGAAAAATCAGCGGTAGCAAAACACATTATAAACCATCCTGGGCGTTAAAATGCTGTTTGAAAATACTGAAATTCTGAACCATGCCAACAACTACCAGGTCAAATGCAACAGGAAAGAAGAAACCCTTAAAGTAAACAAAGTTTGTCTACCAGTCTTGAAAAACATCAAAATCAAGATCCAGCAAATGAAAATGAAAACCAGTCAGGGTGGGGGGGGGGGGTTCCCAGCAGACAATACATAATTAATTAACTAGACACCCTGTAGGCCATGCCATTCAACAATAGAATAACACAGAGATTAACATGTAAATCAGTTATATATACACGTATATAACAAATAGTATATATATGTCTCTCTTTTCCATGCTAGCATTCTCTGAAGATGCCAGCTACTGGTGAAATGTCAGGAATAAACTCTTTTACAACACAACCTCATAGCCCAAAAAACTATGGATGCTAGTCATGAAAGCCTTCAACTTCACATTAAACACCCCATTCCCTTCCAGTTCTTTGCCTTCTCAATCCAATGTTAAAACCTTCTTCTCCAGCACCAGGGAGGTGGTATTAGGTGGTTGGAAGAATTTCAGAGATAGAAGGAGGAACATGGTGTTTTCCTCTTTAGATCTTTGTTAGATGCCGCTAAGTTTTACCCCTGACTTATCCACGGGTCATATAAAAATCCAAGAATATGGTCCTAAAACCTTCTCTCGACATATAAATCTAGTCTCCCACTGGAGAGGAGACGCTGGAGGACACCTGGGCGTTGGGTGTGGAGGACTCTGAGGCTTTAAAACCTGCCTCCCCTCCTTGCCAAATACCCCCCAATGGAGTGGAGATATCACCTGGGCAGTGTTTTTCTGGAGGGCTACAGACTGTGGATTTGCCTCCCTCCTCAATAACATCAGGACTGGCTGTGTGGCGGAGGAGGAGTGCAGAAGCAAGCCGCAGAGTGGTGGTTGGTACTGATGGCACTGTGGAAGATAAAGAGACCACCTCCTTGCCCACCCCAATAAAGATTGGGAACACCGAGCCAGAGAGTGCCAGCCGTGAGAGGGAGACTCAGAAGGAGTGTGGCCTGTTCTAGTCCTAGTATGCCAATTGTAATTGATTGTGATTTTTGCTGCAGTTGGAGAGCTGGGGATTGTTTTTATAGATTTTTACGTTGTGATATGCTTTGACTATCATGCTGTTATGTATTTGTAAAAATTTTTGTATAATTATTCGAACTGTTATTGTGCTTCATTATTCTGTAATGGTGAGGGTTATGATTGGGAAGAGGTGGAGGTAAGGGATTATTTTGAAATGTGATTTTATTGTAATTTGCATTTTTTTGGTCATTTTCTGTATTGTAATCCACCTTGATTCCTTCGGGAAAAGGCAGAATATAAATAAAATTATTATTATTATTATTATTATTACTACTACTACTACTACAACATGAGGTTGACTTGTACACAGGTACTGTATATATGGCATGCATTGCAGAGGGCTGCTCCTTATTTTGTCTGGTGCAAGAAATCTAGAATTTTACTGCCCATTTAAATAGGAATAAATATAGAGAAACTTAGGTAAAGACAATAAAGTATATATATTGACATTTATAAAGCAAAAGCAAAACAAAGAATCAAAAACACAAAAGGAATTTGGGTCACATCTCATGTTATAAAATGTTTTCAATTTATTTAATATCATGTTCTCCTACTCTGCAATTATACTGTATATTTTCTAAAAAAAAGTTGCAAACAGATTATTGCATAACATTGTTTTCCAAATTAGCCCAGAAATATTTGCTAAATTCATATTCAGACACAATACGAAAGATGTATCAATACTGAACGTTAGTTTGCAAGAGACAGCAGCTCTTTTGTGGAAAGCAGCACCCATTTAATTATCTTTGTTCTTTGTTGTTGTTTTTGTCAGACAGAACAACATCGGCAATAGAAACACAAACGGGACAACTTCAATGAGTGTGTTCCTGAACTGTGATGATTTCACCCGGATCTCAGCATATGTGTGGACTATTTTGCATAATTCTAGAGACCTTGTAGGACTTAACTATTACAGAATATTATAAATATTGTTGAGACACAGAGATGTGGCATTTAACATTCTATCTAAGCCTATATAGTTGCATTGATCTTGTGAAATGAGCAATGTATACATGAGAAAATAATGATGAAAAAGAAAATAATTATGCACACAATGCAAAATACTGTATTTTAGTTCTGAGACAATTCAAGCATATACAGCAATATACATAATAAAGCTCAAGATATTCTCATTTTTTTTCCTTTTTGTATCATCTAAAAGAGGCAATCATGAAAAGGCTGAATACTGTTCAAAGTTCAACACCCACCTAGTGCATTCTGCTTTGTTCACCTTTGAAAAACACACATAACATACACGCACGCACACACACAATGTATACATTATTTGCAGTAATTTACAATATATATATTTGAACTTTATAAAAATACAGAAAAACAAAGGAAATTCCTTGCACTCAGATACTGAGCATTAACCCTTTCAGTACTAATTCCCACCTGCAAATGCTGCAGAACACATTCATCTGACACACTTTTTAAATAACATTCCAAAAATTATAATAATCATTTGTTATGTACACTGTAAGGAAATAGATTCTTATGTATCCTAAAATGGAGGGATTCATAACATGCTGATTGAGGAGCACACAGTGACTTGAACTCTATAGACCTTGACAAAAATAATTCTCTAAAAAAGAATACCCCTCTCCAGGGAATTGCCTAAACTTCCCATAACATGGTGGATTCCAGATGTATCTGGTACAGTATACTCTAATGTACACTGTCCCAGCTGCTGGCTGAGGGGTGAAAGGAGTTGTAATCAGACACATCTGGATGGTACCTGGTTAGGAAGATCTGGCCAAATTGTAAGCAATGTACGAGGTCTCTGCTTGAGCTTGTGTGATATGTCTATACATTTGTTCTTAATGGTCATGTAACTTTGTGCTTGCTCTTTCTGTTTTTTTAAAAAAAACTTGAAATACTGTTCTTTATTTTCATTGACACCACATTTTTGGGTTTCTTTTATTGTCCCATTCACATTATGTCAACTATTTTATAGTCAAGACTCTTTTTACCCTTTTACTTATTTAAAAAATAAGAGTAATTACCATTCTACTTTTTACTGTGAGTTGGTGTTTTGTGTCTAGATGTTCATGGATATCTATTTTAAAAAATCTCTTTGCCCAAAGCCTCATGAATAGAGAACTTTGCTGACCCTAAAATATCCTTGCATTGAGTAGAATAAATGAATTAAAAATTCTGCTTGAAGGTCAGACTTTCATAGAAGTACAAAGACAACCCCACATTTGTTTTGGCAGATGACTGAAAGGCATGGGAGAGAAGGGGAATTCACTGAAAATCTGGATTAAATAAATAAATATATATAAATCTTTTAAAAATTATATTTCTTTACGGTGCAACCATATGCATGTTTACTTGGAAGAAAAGCCCATTGGGTCTTACTCCCTAGAAAGGGCATTCAGAATTGCAGGCTTAAAGTGGTGTAGCATTTCATTAGCTGACTACAAATGGACTACATTGTTGTTATCATCACAGAAAATTGCATGTACCAGTCTTCCTCCATCTCTAAACCAGAGTAAGCAGAGTTAGGTGCTTTTGAGTTCCAGTGCTATTCAGCAGGGAAGACTTATGCAGGTACACAGATTATTTCTTTTCCATTAAAGTCTATGGATCCTCCAATTCTTCACTTCGGTTGTTGGACAGTACCCTACCTAATTTGTTAAGTAAATGACTAAGTTGACTGCAGTCCTCAAAGATAAAACTGTGCTTCTTTCTGTTTTAGAAGACAGTGGTAGGAGAGCTTGCAGACTGGTTTCAAAAGGCATACTTAAAGAAGAGTGAGACTCATGAAGACAGCTGCTATTATACTGCACAATGCCACATACAATGAACAGTGCATGCTCTATAGACATTAGAGTGGACCCTTATTAAAGCTATCATATAACCTTATACAAAGGATTGTGCCACTTAAACTAGTGCAGTAGTGCTTCCCCCCTCCTTTTTCCTAAGTCTGAAATGCTTTAGATTAATACCAGCATGGCCAGTCACAGGCTTTTATAATAGGGTTCCCCCCATTTTACACATGTTATCACTGGAAAACAGTAAATGGTATTATTCTGACATGTGTCATGCAAACAAAAAATCATAATAATACTAATAAAAAAAGAAATACAACCAATACAGCACCACAGATGTTAACAAGGGACATTATTTGCTATGTCCCTCCAACAGATGAGATGTAACTGAAACTGTACACTATATGATTTCACAGGCCGTATGGTACAAAAGGTTTTTAGAGGCAATATCACTTTTGTAGGTCTAAGCAGCTGTATTAGATTATGAAATCCTCCTTTTTCTGCTACTGGAATTTTAGAAATCAATTTTAGAACAACATTTTTTTCTTTTAAAAAATTAAGCCAAGAAGGCTGTGATGCTGATACGTGTATAATGCCTGATGGTGATGCAGATTAAAAAATAAAAATTGAAAGGGCATCAATAAAATGTGTTGTAACAAAATCATATTGTCTCATATTCTGCTCCCTAGGTTTGCTTTGAAATTTCCATCGCCAAACATGTCCCATCGTTTCTTTAAAAATGATTTTGAGGCTGCCACTGCTTTTTAAAGCCTCTAATTAGGAAAGCAATCACTTGAAAACCTGTCCAATTTACTGATGTACTACTACACAAACATGTAGAATCTTACTCAGTTTAGAAGAAAAACAAAGATCAACAGTGTGCAATCCTATGCGTGCCTACTCACAAGTAAACCCCATTGAATTCACCTAGGCTTCCTCCCAGGTAAGAGTATATATGCTTGCAGTCTGAGATGGTCTGAGGTGCAAAAGGAGCAGCACAGCACATCAGTTACACAGTAGTTTCGTTCTTCCAAGGGCCAGTTTTGATATTTCCTGTACTGTCTGAGCTGTAGACCATGGCTTCATGCAGATTCCCCTTTAAAATCCCATTGTGGCTGGCTGTACTAAATGGCAAGGACTGTGTCCGTGGATGCATCTCAAAATGAGCTGCATGGTGCACAATTGTCTCAGTTTCTGGCATTTTTGCACAACTGTAGATCACAGTACTTGCATCGCTACTTTCAGGCTGGCTGAGGGTAGGATATGGATCATTTTTTGCACAGCATGGCCGCCTGTGGCCTGACTGACTATCATGTGTACTGTGCGGACTGTCTGTGTGGGAGCTGTGGATGCTGCCATCAATGCTGGAAGGAATATGGTATGCATACTCTCTTTCTCCTGCAGACCGATGTCGGCTGAAATAGCGTGGCTTAGTTCTGCTTTTCAGACATCGGTGGATGTGCATGTTGGGTCTGAAAGTCCCCTCGTTGTGTACATGGATGTGAGCTTCATCTTCCAGGAGTTGATCGCAGTGCATTTTTGCACAACAGGGCGTGACTGGCGAAAGGCAGTTGACATGATTTTGAACAGCTTGCAGATTGGTAAGTTTGCAGTGACTAGCAGCTGGGTGATTAAAAACGGCAGATTTACTAGGACATGGTGAATCCTGAAGACAGGGAGCATGGACCTGGCTCTCCCCATTGACATTAACCTTTGGCCGGACATTAACTTGCACAGAATATGTGTTTCTTTTAGATGGGCAACAAGACCACCAGCAATGCCACACATCATCTCGTTTTGCACAGTGATGGATGAGGATGAAGAGCCCCAAGGTTACACAAAATGCTCCATATAGGCAGCTAAAGATCATATCCAAGAAATGTCCTTGGGAAACAGCAAGGGCACCAAAGGTCCAAGTGGCAATAAACAAGAACAAAGTGAATGCAGCAGCTCGAAGCTGAGCCTTAAAGGAGTGCTCATTTTCCAGCAAGGAAGAAGAGATCATTGAGCAAGTAGCCTGGGAGACAGATCCTGTGTCCGTGATGTGGCTATGACCAACTTCAGGGCTTGCCAGCCTCTGCTGATCTTCTGTCCTTTCCTTCAATTCATACTTGCGTTCTGGGTGGCGCCTCAATTGCACATATGTGCAGAGAAAATAAATGCAGGTGACCAGGATAATAAATGCAACTGGACCATAGAACCCACCAAGGCTTGGTTCCCATGCCATCCAGCAGCTGGAGTGGAAAAAGAAACAAACCCAAGAGATTTAAATAACACAAATAAATAAAATCAAATCCAGACTTTCCACTAAAAGGAAATAGTACAGTAAGGAGACTAGTACACTGGTAATCAAATCTATAGAATATAGTACACAAAATGGTTCATCATCTTTGAAACCAGCTTAAATGCAAGCACCCCCTTGCAGTAAAGGCATCACAAACTTTGAATGAATAAACTTTTGTCAATGGATGTATCTGGCCAATTACCATGCAAAATATAGTAATTAGAATCATGGCATATATTAATGGATTTCTTACTAAATTTGTTATTTCTATTTTTTCATACATATGGCTTCATATTTGTTTGCAACTTACATTAACCCTAAGATGAACCTTTCATGGGGTTTTCTTGCCAATATTTGTTCAGAGGGGGGTGGCATTGCTCTGTTCTGAGTCTGTGTGATCATCCAGTGGGTTTACATGGCTGAGTGAACTCCCAGAGTTCATAGTCCAATACTCAAACCATGCTTACTATAGCTTTTACAGTAATTTAACTAATATTACCAAAATAGAATAACAAAGTGAAGGGAATTTATGGGTTGCAATGATCTTATATGATTACAGAGGCCTTTCAGACATCACCTTTAACCCAACACTTCAAAAGGCTGGCTGGCTGCCTGAGAAGCAGGACTCTATGTGTGACACATCTAACTAGTCAATTGCTTTGTTGAAATGGAGAATATCTTGCCACTTTGGTCATGTAGCTTGCTGCTTCTAACTCTCTCTCTCTCTCTCTCTCTCTCTTTCTCTCTCTCTCTCTCTCTCTCTGTGTGTGTGTGTGTGTGTGAAATGAGGTCTTTGGTATGTCTTTTTCCCATACTTCACAAGGCTGAAGATGTAGGAAGGGCAAGAAAGAAATGGTGGTGGAACGAAGGATTGCAGCAAGCAAAATGAAAGACCCAGGAACATTGCTGATCAGGCAGAAGGAGAACCATTCTCAAACATTCTCAGCTCTCAGCTGATGAGCAACCATCTCAGTGCTAACTGACAGGTGACCTAGTTCTCATGGATGCACCATTGATGTCCATTTAGTGCTGGGAGACTTTATCTTGGGGGAGGAGGGAGGCAGATTTTCTCTGTTCAATGTCTATATACAGATGGTGGACTAAGATGGGATAGAGGATGTCATGGTTAAGGTAAGACTCAGGTAGGGTAGATAGAAGATCAAGGCTAAGGTGGAGTGGAGGATCACACTGTGACAGTGTTTGAGAGTGGATGTGGACCTGAAGACTGAAGGGGATCACTGAACCTTAAATCCATGTGTGTGCCTCAAAAGGAAGTGTCTTAGTTTTACATAATACATTACTTCATCACTAGGCAAAAGGATCTTGTAGCACCTTTGAAACTAACTGAAATAAAGAAGCTGGTGATATGAGCTTTCGTAGACTAGAGTCTACTTCCTCAGATGCAGGGACTTTATCACATGTGTTTCAGTATGGTGTTGCAATTAGAGAAGGGGCTGGGCTGGAGCTGGGGAGATTAAAGTTCAGCTCCCCAATGCATCATGAAACTGACTGGGTATGTGTGGGCAAGACACTCCCTCCCTCCCTCCCTCCTTCTTCCCTTCCTATCTCTCTTAGCCTAATCCACTTCACAGGGTTGTTGTGAGGACAGCATAAGGAGGAAGAGGAGAAGAACCACATGGATAGTGCCCTGAGCTGGCTGTAGGAAAACAGGATTAGAAGAAGCAAAACAAATTACTGTAAGAACTGCTTGACAGAGAAACAGACTGCCTCAGAGGGAGGTGAACTCTATATCTGGAGGTCTTTAAACAGAGGCTGGATGGCACTATATTCTGCTTTGGTCAGACCTCACCTGGAATACTGTGTCCAGTTCTGGGCACCACAATTCAAAAAAGATATTGAGAAGCTGGAGGGTGTCCAGAGGAGGGCAGCTAAAATGGTGAAAAGTCTGGAAACCATGCCTTATGAGGAGAGACTTAGGGATCTGAATATGTTTAGCCTGGAGAAGAGATGGTTAAGAGGTGATATGATAGCCCTGTTTAAGTGTCATATTCTGCTGCTCCAGAAAATAGGACACAGAACAATGGATGCAAGCTAAAGGAAAAGAGATTCCACCTAAACATTAGGGGGAACTTCTTGACAGTTAGTGCTGTTCAACAGTGGGACACACTCCCTTGGAGAGTGGTGTGATCTCTTTCTTTGAAGGTTTTTTAATTAAAGGCTGGATTGTAATCTGTTGGAGTTGCTTTGCCTGTGTCTTCCTGCATGGCAGGAGGTTAGATTGGATGGTCCTTGTGGTCTCTTCCAACTCTATGATTCTGTCTTTCTGAGGTGCTTCAGCTGTATATGCCTTCATGGCAGGCTTTGGACTAGATGCCCCTTGTGATACCTTTCAACTCTAAGATCATATGATTCTATAAAATTATTATACTCATTAAAATAATTAGAGCTAGCTACAGAAGCAACCCAATGATGTAGCAGATCATTTGAGAGCTGACACATATTATCTCCTGCACTGCCCCCTTTTGGTGTGTATCATCCACATAGTGGCCTTGAAAAGCAAACATAATTGAATCCGTTCCTCTTTTCTCCCATGCATGTCAAGCTACCCAGGTGTTTTTATTCAGAATCTAAAACAATGACAAAAGATTCCTGGTTTGGTTTGATAAAAGCAACATTCAGCTTCACGTGCATCCCTGACAAAGTTTCAAAATCTGTACAGTTTATAGCAAGTAAGAGTGGAGCAATTCCCAGTGGAACTTTCTCTCTTAGGGTGCTGTTATTTTCAAGAGAAAACTCATCATGGGCCACTTCAAAAATAAGTTCCATAAAGAACACACTTAAGTCAGTGCATCTGCATTTTTATGTAGTAATATGATTAAAAATGAATAAGGCACACAACCCACTGTGCAGTTGCTCAGTTTGGCATTCTGTCTTTCTCTTTCCTAAGCACTCTACCTGCTTTTCTACTCACATTGTGGTATCTGGTATTGATTGGCTGTGGTTGAAGTGATTAAGATACAGGGGCATAGATTCTGCAATAGTGCCAAAGGGAAAGTCTCTCACAAATTTATGAACATAAATAATACCCTGTTGAATATAAGTGATTATCTAATCACAAGCACTGGAATAAATATGTTTTTAATATAACAGAATTTCCAGAATGGTCTCCCACCCTGTTTAGCAGAATCTGCCAAAGCTTTTCACTTACTTGGTGTCTCCTTCTAAAAAGGAATTTATTGAAAGTGTTATCATGAAGACCAATCATAATCTGGTTTATTTCCCCCTTCCGTGTTACAAATATAGCAGCGCAGAATATGCCAGAATATTGCTAAAGGGTTTTCCTCACCATTCTTATTTTTACCTTGTATCCTGTATATAGCTATATGCTGTTGGATCACACGCTGCTGGTGTGCTTAATAGATAAAATACAAAATTTTACTACTACATTCCAATAGGTACCATCTGAATCCCAACCCAACACTCTAATCCAGTGGTTCACAAACTCCAATACTTCAAGATCTTTTGGACTTCAGCTCCTAGAATTCCTGGCTATTGGTCAAGGTGGCAGGCACCTCTGAGAGTTGAATTCCAAAACCTCTGGAGGATCAGAATTTGGGAACCACTGCTTGTCTAATCAGTGCTAACAGACCAGCAAAGGTCCATAAACCATAGACTGCCCATCTGCAGCACATTTCTAGGAAATTATGTCAATACAATAATAATATGGCATAAATATGGTGCTAATCCATGGTACATTAGGGGAAAATCTGCCCCACCATATCAGATAGCTTGAGAAGCACTATAGGGGTTCTTATATTGCCTTTCTAAGCATCATTTGTACCCAGATAAACCAATGCTTTGATAATCTCCTAGTCCTCTGATAAGAAATATGCAATATCATGTAGAGGGGCCCTGTGCAAGCAAGAGCTCTATTGTGTGAATCAGCACAGTCCTCGAGCTTTAGATTTGGAACATGATGCTTATATTTAGCAAGTGAACTTCTAATTGGCAGTCTCCATGTTTTGTTTTTCTCATCAGATCCAGAACAAGCCGCCTGCTCTCTGAAGGGTCCCTGAGGCCATGACTGATCATCTTTGGGCATATTTAAAGGAACCAAAAAGGGATGTAAAGTTTAAAAGAACACATCAAGCCAGAATCCTTCAACTGTACAGCCTGGATCTTATGAGATTGGTATATGCTTAACAGATCACTCTTGTAGAGCCACATGGATGCAATAGCCAGAATGCTGTGTAACCCTCCAATACTTCACAGATGAAAACCAGGACATGTGTAGCTAAGTAATATGACTATGTGGCCAGGCAACAAGAGGGCAAAAATTATTAACGGGGCAGAACAAACAAAGTTGCTATTTTAAGAAGAAAAAACAGACATTCAGAAAAATGTTCTGAATTTAGGAAAGCTTGCAAAAAGACAAACAAACAAACAAACCCAAAATCCAAACCAGATGCCGGCCATGAAAGCCTTTGACTTCACACTGAAAATCCAAACCATTGAATACAGTACTCTCTATGTGTGTATGTACTGGGCAATCCTCTCTCTTCAGACTTACATAGTTGTTAGCAAGGCTAGTAATATTACTTCCAGTTACTTGGAGGAAGGATTGGATACACATACTGTTCTCTTTTTATTCTTCTTTGTTTTAGAAAATGTGCACTCACTCCTCCCTCTCTAGTGCCTTGCCCACTTGTCTGAGCCAGCCACAGCACTGGAGAAGGCAGGAGAGGTGCTCACATTCTGGTGCTTTAACCAATAAATTGTTCAGACTTCAGCTCACAAATTTTCGTTCTCCATTCCCATTCACTCAACTGACACCCTAATACTTTGCATCTCAAGTGTCCTCCATTTGGATCCCCTAAATCTTTTTCTATCTTATTACAGATCATCAATATTTTATTAGTCCCAGGACCTATAGTACAGTACTTGATGGGTGAGCCACAGCACTGGAAAAGATGGGAGAGGTGCTCATGTACACACTCACCCCTCCTTCTCTGGTATCTTGGCTCCCTCATCCAAGTGAGCCATGGCACTGGAGAAAGAGGGAGGAGGGCCCGACCAGGTGTCACCCCTTTTTGGAGGTGTCACTTGATGCAGTCCACACTCCTTGCATCTCCCTATTGATGCCATTGCCCTACAGTGATTCTTCTTTCATTCCTCTCAAAAC